>NW_027413313.1:50577-100642 GCF_048544455.1 Silene latifolia
ATATTACCTTGTGAAAGTGATGGTATCATGACCTTGTTACATAATGCAGCCGAAGCATTACAATCCTAAAATTGTTCAATCCAAAATTGTTACTCAAGAGTAGATTTACTTTAAGGCGAGGGTCTCTCAAAAGTAAATAGAGCTCCAGAGTACACAAATGCATAAGATTTACATGAAGATGTTGATCAAAATAAATTGTGTTAGAAATTGCCGCATTTCATTATAATGAAGAATGGCAAATAAAAAATTCACTTTTCTAAAATGGGAATTTTGAGAAGGAAGTGTTTGAAACACAAAACCTTAGATGAAGATCTAAGAATCCTAACATATTATGCATAGCTATCTTAAGTGATCACAAGATGGTCTTAAGCTAGCATTAAAGGATTATACTTTTCGTTCATGAGATTATAGTGAATTGTTTCATTCACATGATTGAAGAATCATGATATACATGAAGTTAAGTGGGAGCTATAATTGTTTCTCCATGTCTTATATGATGATAACATATTACTTATTGAGAATAATATACCAATGTTCTCTTTCGGTAAGAGTAATGGGAGACATGGAAAGGGATGCAAAGTATTCTAGATTTTGAATCTATGTGAGAGAATATTGGCATAAGAGTTTAGAGTCTTATGAGGATAAGATATTTCACAATTGTTGTACAACAACAAAGTTGAATGGCTTATTCATGATGATGAAAGTGGAATTACTATGATGGAATCATAGTCATTCACTGAACCCATTAAGTTGTTGATTACATGAAATCGATTACTAATGTTTCCGCCATTAGAACGATTATGTATGCCAACAGGCGCACCTGCTGTGATGTACCATTTGCTAGGTACATTATGAGTCAATAATAAGTTAATTCATAAGATGGGCTTGTGAAAGCCTTAAAGTACAATTGATGACTTGTACACATGTTTGGATGATAAACTAAGTTAGGTGTTGAAGGGTTGCACAAACTTTAGTTTCCAAGCTTAAAAGGATTTGATGAAATCATAAGCTAATGTTATTGACTAAGGAGTAAGAAACTAAGAAAAGTGTTTTAGTTTCACGCATTGCAAATTCTACAAAAAGGATTCTAAGTAAATAGTGATTAAATAGTTAACGTAGGGACTAAGGGTGAATCCCTCTACAAATGACTTTATCACAAGTTATGCGATAACAGTGGGAGCGTCTTTCAAGTTAAAGAGCCCAAGTCTAGCATAAGTACAGACAAATACTTAGAAATGAATTCATGTCATTAGAAGATGACATTGAATGGAAGGAAATAGCAATTAATTAAGTTGGAATATATGGATATCGGGTATATCCACTGCAAGCTTCAGATTGCATTTTAACTAGTGTTTTAATACACTAGAGATTATAGAATATGAAGTAGTATTAGTGTATTGACTATTCATATGTGATAATCACATTTATCGTTTGAGTTTTATTAAACTCACCTACTACCTTGTCGTATCCAAATGGGTTGTAGAGACAAATTGAACCCCATTAAAGGGAACTGGATTGACATGGTATTTGTCCCTAGTTACTTATATGAGGTGACATCTCCAAGTGACTAGAGTGTGATGCGATTGATGGCAAGTTCAAGTGCAATAGAGTCATATGGGATGACTAGTCGATCACATAGGCAGACTATATGGGACAACTGTCTGGGCAAAGCTGACCGCTTATAGAGTTCTCGGTAATTCATAAAGCCCGGTCGTGGCAAGAGCTACTATAGTATTCTTATGAGTCAATTCTTTTGACTAGAGACAATTCGCCCAAGTTGGCACAACTTCTGATTAGCTTTGATTTATACTCTACGATTTCGTAAATGAGGTCAAACTGGGTATATTTTGGGTTATGATGGATCGTGGCTGAACGAAGGGAATAGGGCGATTGAATTGTCCACCCTTGTCGGGGTTGTTTGAAATCTCAAGGCCACTCGAGGAGTAGTTAACTCGAAATGCGTGGCCACGCTCGGAAGGTATCTATGATAGATAATTCCGGTCATACAGTTAATCTCCAGATCGAGAAAACCACTCAAGATATGATCAAATGTAAGCACGATCGGCAAGACACCTTGCATTATGTGGGAGATTGTAATAGGACAAGAGAAATGGTGACGCACACTTGTCGAGGACAAGTGGGAGATTGTTGGGAAATGTGTCCTCAACAATAGTGCGATCACATGATTTAAATATCATAATTAAATCTCATACTAAGAATACGTGAGGGATGATTCTTCATACAATGATCGACCATCATTAATCGGTAATGATTGGTGACTAAAGTTTGACATTCTTGTCGTGCGACGGTGGTGGTGATTGATCCCTTAAGGTCACACCTAAAGGACAATTCCCTTAATGGATAAATTGATTAATTGTATGGCGATACGAGGTAATCAGTTCCTTAAAAGTGAACAATTTACTTGTGAGAGAGAATATTAATATCTTATTATAATGGGATTAAATAAGATTTATTTTAGTGATAAAAATACATTATTACTAAAATTGATTATTGTTTGAGAAACAATAGAGATAAGAATGAATGGTTAATTATAATTACAAGATGTTGTGAATTATATTTTTATGACCCATTTTATTTAATGATCAAGTATCACTAGTCAATTTGTTGTATGTAATTTAATTAATTTGTAAAATGATATTTATGTGATAAATATGCATTAAAATAAATTAATAACATGTATCCTACTACATGTGACATATTGTGTGACAAATGACAAATTGACAAAATAAAATGGTAGTCCATTTTAAGAGCATGGACCGAATGGAGGGAGTTATAATGGTGTAAGATTGACTTATTTTATGATAAATAAATCATAGGCTTTACTTTTATAGCCTTACACCTATCTTACAATGTCATACACTTTTATACATTGTGAAGACCAAAAGGGAAAAGGTAAGATTCCCCTTTGGCTCCTTCCTACCCGGCCTCACCTCTTCAAATGAGGACTTTTGTCCTCATTTTTCATACAACACATTTTCATTCACATATACATGCAAGTGTCTTTGCTCCTCCTTCTCTCTAGCTTTCTCCAACAAGTTTTTGGAGATTCACAAGTTCTTGTTTATATTTTCTAATATCAAACTAAATTACTAGTGTAGTAATAATAATAATATTAGAATCATTTTAAGGATACTAGTATAATAATCTAGTTAATTAGTATACTAGTTTAAGGGTAAGTCTTGGGTGCAATCTAAGGAGGATTTCTATACTTGGGATCTTGGAATATCATCCATCATTATAAGCTCAAGAACAAGTGAAGGAAGATGACCTTACTTGTACCCATAATTTCGAACCAACCAACAATGTAAGGAACATTGTTTTTCTTATAAATCTTTCATTTTGTTATGCATGCACTAGATCTAAAGAACAAATAATAAACAAGTTAATTTGTTCACTATTAGAGGAGTCTAATAATAGGTATATGAACCTTTCAACCTCCCCTCTACGGCGTAGATCCGTCCCTCGATGGTGTCAAGGCGATCATACACTTGGTCTTGGGTAACTTGGATTTGAGCTAACGCGGCTAGGATTCGATCATTACCATCTTGAAGTTGGTTGAAGTTCACGTCGCTTGTTTCAGGCATCTTGAAAACTGGATAAGAGATCGATGACGAATCAAAACACGATCGACTATTCTAACACACTTGCTAAGAGAAGAAATGTTTTGACTCGTGAAGTGGGTGTGTGCCACTTGTGTTGAGTGAGCTTTGAAGAAAACACAAAGTTTTGAAAATGTGTATCCTAGTCAACTATCTAGTCAACTATAGTGTAGTTGTAGGAGTGGACTCGAGGTGAGGTTTTGAAATGGGCTTGGGCCCAAAATTTGACTCGACGAACTACGTGAGTTTTGACTCGGTTTTGCGCTAATCAATGGCCTTTTTCGAAATTTTCATTTGAAAATGGGTTTTGATTTTTTACAAAAATCGTCATGGTTTCGTTTAGAAATGGTGATCACGTAAGGTACAAACATTTATATAGGCATTATAACAGGATGTTGAGTGCATTTAAAAAGGTTTTGGTTTAAAGAGTGGGTTGTCATACCGAACAATCAAACCCGAAGTCTGTGGAGAGGCTCGTACCAAACAAGAGTAAGGCCGATTCCTAGTCCATTTCCTCAAGTAGTGAAGGTCCTTGATACAAACAAGAGTAAGCATCATGGTATGGATGACGTCAATCGCTATCCATCCTTAGGCCCAAATAAGAATTAGGACCGTTTAGACGGGACGATTGGTCGAATGGGTTGAGTTGGGCCTAGGAAGGCCGAATAAAACGGTCTAGGAAGACCGAGTTATGAAAACCGACAATTGTCTTGTACAAACTATTCCCTAACCTTGTTCAAGTTTCACCCTTTTGGCTACACGTAAGTGTATTATCCCCAGCGGAGTCGCCAAACTGTGGACAATGGGCCCACGGGGGCGCTTGGGAGGAAGAACAAGCGTTTGCATTTTGTGGAGTCGCCACCAATTTTTATGGGAAATTGGAACCGTTCGAATACCTCGTGCCATGTCAAGACACAAAGTAGAGACATGAACACCAAGCAATCGTTACCCTTAGCATTCTATGTCTAGAATGACTCACGTGGATGCCAATGAACACGGATGTTCACGAGATCCGGGAGTAAGGGGTGAGGGTACGATTAGGAAGCTCTTTTGATCGAACACCTAATCCCGCCCGCCTCGATAACGGCCTCTACTAATGATTAGGGACATCATCTATACTCGATATATCGTCGATTATATGCATGCAATGCAACATCCATGTTTTAATCCTAGCATGTGAAGAATAGACTAAGTCGGTTGACACGCAATTTAGCATACAATTAATTTCGAAGTAGGATTTAATGCTCAATTATATGTGAAGGCATACAAATGATACAAGAAATATGATAAATATAATAAACAAAATTACAATAATGAAAATTACATTAATTACAATGGGTTCATTGATTTATGTCGAAAATACCTTTAAAACGGATAATTTGAGAAAAAGAATAAAAGAAAGAATTAACAAACAGATTATCAAAGCGATAATACGATTAATAGTCAATTATACGTAAGCTAATTAAACTAGGTCAAGGTAGAACGGAAGTTCAGAGAGAAATCAACTCGCAACAAAGCAAAGAGATCGCCCTTTGGAAGAGACGCAGCAGATTCTTTGCGTCTGCTCCAAGGGTGAGTTCAGTTGTGAAGTTTAACCGCAAATTGTTAACGTTAATTGGTGATTTTAAGGATTAATTAATATATTTACTCGGATGGAAGTGATTAACAGGTTATTTACATATGATTAATGGTCATAAAAGCAATAAAACATGGATGAGACGGATGCAAACGAATTATTTACATGAACGAACGATTGATTAATGACATGGGTGAACAAAATAGGCTAAATATGACGAATTAATGACAAATTAATGACGAACATGACAAAAGATAGATGAAAATATATCAAAGGGCTTAATTCCGTAAACCCGATATGAAAGAATCGAATCTCTATAACCCGGATTGAGTTTAATGACGAAAACCCGCAAATATTGGATTATAAGGGATTTAAGCCGGATTTAATGACGAATTACATGTGTTAATGAATGATAAATAATATACATGTGAAATTATTATACTATTGTATCAAAGAATTAACAAACGAAAAACAAATAAAATAACAACGAATTACAGAGGACGAAGGAAGAAGAAAGGAAGCAGGAACTGCGGCAGCCTCACGAAGAGGCGCAGCAGGCACTGCGCTCCTTCGAAGACGCACACCAGTTGCTGCGTCCTTTCTCGACGGTTTGTCTTCTGGAAATCCGTAAAAAGGGTTTTAAACGAGGTTTTATAAATCGGTTTTAAGAGGTATTTTCGACATAAACCTTACATTAGTGATACAAAAAATAAAGAACAATAATAAAAGAAGGATTTACACCCTCAGACTTACATGTTTGACGAAACGAGATGAACTAAGTTTACGATTAGTGATGCTCGACTCGAATGTAACGAAAGTGCCCTCGTAAGAGGAAAACGATTAAATTAATTAAGTTGATTGATTGTGGAGTTGGTCAAATTGGTCGGTCATGCAAACGAGGCTGGTACTCAGAAGGATCCGAGCTTACGTGGTCGAATGTTCAAGCATGTAGACGCCAAAAAGTAAGAACAAAGGTCTAGAATGCAAAGGGAGAAGAGAAGGGCGGACACTCGCGTGAGAAATATGAGGAATGAAGGCTCCTATTTATACTAATCACGTGAAGGAATAGGGTTTTCGGAGAGACTTTGGAAGTGAATCTCGGAAAGATATGAAAAAGATACGAAAAATACGCATAAAAGGACCTGGGAAGAGGCACAGCAGTCACTGCGTCTCTTGGAAGAGGCGCATCACCCGCGTCTGTTCCAAGTGGTTTCTCTCCTGCGGAAGAAAGATTTCCGTGTTTAAGTTATGGAATAACGGGATAATTTGGTTTTCCTTAATATTTTGTATGAATATTACGGGAAATTGTTTACCAAAGAATAAAGATTTGTGAACTATTTATAAAATATGGAATAGAAATATCCGGAATATTCCAGAACATTCTGACTCGGGATTTAGCGGTTATCAGAAAATGAAGACGGTTTTAGGCCCGGACTCCAAATGTACTCTAATTACTGTCAAAACGATCGTATCGGCGCGTAGATGACAACTAAGAGGTAGACATTAGTGTTTGAGCAATCACTTGACGATAAACTTACAAACTGTCACAAATCGTTCCGCGTACCAAACATGCGGCCCAATCATCACCGGGTGGTTCGCGAGAGGTGCAGAAATGAGGTATCTACAGGGACGACCTTTCTTCTTGTTTAGGCAAGAGGGGGAATTCGCGATCGTCCAAAGTGTTTCTAACACCATAGGAGTCTACTCTTGACGAAAGCATTTAACGGTTGAGGACAAAGGTACCCTAGCTTGACACAACTTGGAGGTGATTTATTGGTATCCTTCTAGGCTTAGTAATTTGAAGAAACCGTATCTATAATGGAGTGTGTACCCTTAGATTGCTTTTCTTCTAGATAATTTCCGCCACTTAGATTAGGAAAGTGGCTATTCGTTTTTGTGGATGCATCCATTACTTGTTTTGTGTGCTTTAATGCTTGGATGTGTCGCCATTTTGGAAAGCCCCACCTTGCCTTACAAGAAGGCATCCTACCTCATGGTTGTCTTGTTGTGAGTTGAAAGGGCGGAGTGAGACCCGCTAATTATCTCACATCGGTTATATTAGTAGGATAGTTTAAATAAAGGTCTAGTTCTAGTCACCTCTTTACTCGGGACGAGTAAAGGTTCGGTTTGGGGATATTTGATGTGACTCATAATTGCGCACATTTAGTCCCCTAATTGAGCCTATTTTGCATACTATTATAACATTTCATAGCCATTTTATCCGTCAAATGCTTTCTATTTTGCTTTCCTAGTGCATTTCATATGTTTTGTAGGAAGGAAGATAATTAGGCGGAAATTCCCGTCTCCCGTGCATATTTGGAAGCTTTCTAATGATATTGGATGGACTAGTATGAAGTGGAGGCAAGAATGATGACCAAGGATGTAGGAATAAAGAGTATATAGAAAGATCATAGGCTTAAAAGCAAGGATGACGAGAAGGAAGACATTGCAATAAGAAATAGCCCAAAACCCAAACCAAGAATTGCTCCTTCGGCTCTAAAAGTATTCTAGATGAAACAGTGTCGAAAAATCAAGTGGTCTAGGCTTTTGAATCACTCCAATAGGAGTCCGGATGAGAAAATGACGTCCGTTTTACAATCCGAGCTCAAATAGAGAAGCTGTCCGCCAATCCGCTCGTCCCCAGACCCAAGACGCTCGTCCCCAGACCCAAGACGCTCATCTTCCCTTCCTATTATCCGAGCGTCCCGATGCCAAGACGCTCGTCTTGAGGCCAAATGATCCGAACATCCCGACCCCTTGGCCGCTCGGATTCCTGCCCAGTACAGCACGTCTCTTCCTTGTTCCACTCGGGATGCGCATATTTCTGAAAGACTAGCAAAAAGGAGATTAGCATCTTCCTTCGAGAGGAGCATTTCCTCAACTTTTCTTAAGGGTCTTAATCGTCATTTAAGCCCTTAGTAACCCTAATTTATGTACCTAATCTTTAGTATAAATACCCCTTTGTACTACTTAGATTAGCATGCTCTCTTAACCAAGCTTTCTTAGATTAAATCAACTTTCCTTATATTAGATTAGGAGTAGATTAGAATAGATTATCCTTTAATCTTTCTACAAAATTATACATTAATCTTTCCTTAATTATTGTCCAAGTTTATATAATATTGAGTAATTCAAGTTTATTATTGGATAATTAGAAGATCATTTGGGTTTATTGGGAGATTGACAACCTTCCATCAATCATCAAGTACTTCTATTATTCTTTGCATTATTATTTTGGAATCTCCATAGGTATAATTCTCTTAATCCTTGTTTTAATTATTTTTAACCTTTCTTACTTATTCATCATGTTTTGCCTTGTTAATATGATTGACAATCTTGTTAGCATGTTAAACTTGATAATGAGTGAGTAGTCTCTTAGCTAGGATTAATGGGTAATTAGGGGAAACCAACATGGGGATTGATTCATGCTTAATCTAATGTGTTCACATAATTAATTTGCTTGCTTGTTGTGATGTCAACCTATGCACATGTTATGTTTGATGAAATGCTAAGCCTATGAATCCTTGCATTTACAACCATCTCTTATCTATTCAACTTTACTTGTAAGATATAAATCAACTCGAGTCTAGTTAGACCATGCATAGTGTTGGAATAAGTGTCCTCCGACAATAATGCGATCACAACAGTTGATCATAATGATCACATGTTTAAATCTCATTTTAAGAATACATGTGGGATGAAATATTTTACAGTCAACTGGTCCACACATATCGGTAATGATTGGTTGTCTAGAGTTTGACATTACTGTCGTGCGACGGTGGTGATCAGTTGATCCCCTTAGGTCATACCTATAGGGAAATACTCTTAATTGATTATTTAATTAATCGTATGCCGATACGAGTTAATTAAATTACTTAAAAAATGACGGATGATTTTGAGAGTAAAGTTAATGTGTCTTATTGTAATTCGATTAAATTAGATACGGTCTAAGTAATCAAATTGTCTTATTACTTAGATGAAATTATTGTTTACGGAAACAATTGAATCGGAATGAATAAATTATTATAAATACAGAATGTTGTAGTTTATAATACGGAAACGTTTTTGGTACAAGTAATTATGAATTACTATGATAATTTTTATAAGTGACATATTTTATTAATATGTTGATTTTTAATTGTTAAAATAACATTTTATACAAGATGTCATGTAATGTGTCACATGTGACATATTGACAAAATCACAAATAAAATGGACTCATCCATTTTATGTGTGTGTGCCGAAATAGAAGGAGTTTTAGGATAAAAATTGTGTTGATTATTTTTTAAGTGGGAAACACAATTATTACCTATAGTCTTAGCCTTGCATGCCTATCTTTTCTTGGGTAGAAAAACTAGCCCATGCATTGGACACACCTCTCTCTCCCAACCGGTTTTACCAAGGGAATTGGGTGTGTTTCCTTTAACAATTATTCATTCACTCTTATCATAAAATTTATAGTGTAAGAAATTAATATACTCTCTACAATTTGTGAAAATTCTAGAGAAATAAACTCACACAATCACTCCCTCTTGAACCGATTTTTCAAGAGCCAAATTATAATTTTTGTGTCAATTTTATAGTAAGACTTATATTATTTCTAATACAAAATAATATTAGTTATTAAAAGAATTCCTTGGGTATATGCTTTTGGGAGAGATTCTAAACTTGAATCTTGTTCATCCATTATTGGAAAGCTCAAGAACTAACAAGAAAGAGATCTTGTTGGTGCCCATAAAACCGAAATCTCAATGTAAGGAAAACGATTTCTTCTTTATCCTTATTCTTGTTTGCATGCATAAGATTTGTAATTATTTTATGATTAAATAATTTCTCACATATATGAATATGTTAAATTAATGAGATTAATAATTTCCAACAAGCGGTATCATGAGCCTTAGGTTGTTTGCATGCAAATCGGTTATTATTTTTCCGAGTTATAAGATTAATAAACAAAACTTATAAATTTGTGTTTATTATGATATATCATCAAATTTATTATGCATGTTAAAGTTTATGGTCCGAAAATTTTTTAGGATATTTTGGTTTAATTTATGGATTTTATTGTTCATTTTATATAATAATGGCATTAAAATGTGATTTTTATGATAAAAATGTCATTTTTGGACGAAAAATAGCTAAACTTCGATTTTTCCAGTGGATTTTGGATATATTTTCACATATATTATGTTTTGATGAACAGTAAATTTTCATAATTTTATGAGTTGTTATGCTCGAAATATGGATTTTTCATGTTAAATTCGAATTTAAATGAGAAAATAGGTTAATATGAGTTATATTTCGAATCTGGTCATAAAAATTTAGTATGTTGTCATATGCATTTTTACAAGATGTGTGTAAAATATTTGGCTATAATGAATTCTTTATGCATGATTTATGAATTTTTGATGAAAAATCACATAAATAGTGACTTTAATTAGTAAAAATGCTAAAACATACTTCATGACTAAGAAAAAATGTCACATGTTGTATTTTATCATATATTTCAGATCTAAAAGTGAAAATTTAAGAAAAATAATTTTTCTCATTTTTTTATGATTATAATTGATAAATCCGAAAAACCACAACATTGTTTTTCTCGATAAATTTCGAAATTTTTAACCAAAGTTTTTGAACATTATGAGTGTCATGGTATTTTTTCCAGAATGTTCATGAGTTTAAAATTTCAAATTTTGAATTTATTTGAAATTTTTATGATTTTATTTGAAGTTTATGACATAATATTGTATTTTTGAGTCTATTTATGAACAATATTAAGAAATATAAGTTAATTATTGTCAATATGTTAGTGGAGACTGATTTTGAGTCCTAAGTTGGTTAGGGTAATTAACTTGTACATAAATATGGATTTATGTAATTATTGTGATTATAAAATGTTAAATCACGCAAATCCGTAAAAACCGATTAATATACGATATTGGCTCCTTAAAGGCGATTTAGCATAAAATTGGGCATGCTCATATATATTATAATGCTGCATTTTATTTATGATTGTCATAATTTTATTTTATGTAATTTTTGAATTATGTAATTTTTACTTAGTATGGCCTTAGTTTTAATTGGTATTACCCGAAATGTATGGGAATATCGATTCGGTTGTAATTTATTGTGATCTCGTATCACCGTTTTGTAATTTAATAGATTTATTTTATTTTAATTACAAATGTATAATAGGAAATTATGTAATTTGTTATGTAATTTATTTATTCCGGAGTTCCTTGAAGACGGTGTCACTCGAGAAGGCGATCCATTAAAGAAAAGTGTTGCCTTGAAATGCGTGCCAAGACCGAAGTTCAAGGGACCAAAGGAGTTGGTTTCCGAATTTGTAATAGTTTATTAGATTTACTATTTTAGGAAGCCCATACTAGGATTTTAATTTGTGCTTTGCATTTTATTTATATGTTGCATGCATCGCTAAATCGCCATAACTAAAACATGCATTATCATTTTAATCGAGTTTATCGACTGTGTCAATTACAATTATCGTAGTTCACCACTTTAGTTCACTTAAAACGTGATAGATAATAAATTGACATGACCTCTCGTTAAAAATAAACAATTGAGACATAGCCTTACCAAAAAGTAGAAACCGTGAAAACCTATTTCGCGAGGGAGTGCACTCGGCCACCCCGGGGTACAAACCTTGTTACGTAGGGGAAGTGGGTGATAAATGTCTATCCACCAAATTCATGTTGATGAGGGTTTCATCGGCTACCCCGTGCCCAAGTTAATGTGAATTTGGATCATGGACACATTTATTCGAAATTTGGATTGACCTCAACGGAAGTATTCGTGACCGTAGTCGCATGTGTTCCGGGCTATAGATAAATATTAGAGTAATTTTATCGACCAAGAGTTCTAAAAGTAGAATCGATTAAAGAGTTAATCCACCGAGTTATATTGATAGGGGTTCCATCGGCTACCCCGTGCCCAAGTTAATATGAATTTGGGTCTTGGAATCATTTATCATAGTTGGGTAGAGGTCGCTACGTAAATGCTTTACTTGTTATTTACAAGTATTAATAAAACGATAAATGTTAAGCTTTCCACTATTCCGTTAACATTTTGTTCTATTTCTTTACCACAATTCATATACGATATCATTTTGATTTTAATTCAAATCTCCATTAAAACATCGTAACGAAAGAAAAAATTTGAAGTTTTCTTCTAAAAACCTTGTATTATCCATTGTAAGGATCTCTTGTGAAGAGTATAGATAAAAGTTATTCATGATCAAAAGGGTTTTTGATTCTTGACTAACATATCTACTTACAATTAATTGTTTCTCATATGCTTAATTGAGTTAAGTACTTTGAAACGTTACATCATTTTGGTGACTAGATTTGTTGGAAATCGTAATAGACCAAAATACCGCAATCACTTCAATGAAAGTTTTAAGACTAAACAAACAAATTCAAGATTAGTCTTCATGAAATTAAATTTTTTGCTTCTCTAAGCACAGATTCATTGAAATGAGTGGGAGCATTCTCTTAATCGTTAAGAAAGGACGAGGTTTAGGAAGTAAAGATTGGAAATGAATTGACAAGATAAAGGCAAAACTAAAGTTATTGGGAATAACTTTATTAAACCTATCAATTTCGACCGATAAAAGTTCCCATTTTGGAAGTGTTGGACACTAGAAAGGAAATTACCCCAAGTTGTTAAAGAATAAGCAAGTTAGTTGTGGGATATCTAATAAGACTTAGTTCTTTATTTATTTGATTGACATAAATTTTGCTAGTACTACTTCGTCAATATTAGAAACCAATGGTGGTTTTCATCATTATGTTTGATACATAGGATGATTAGAATATGACGACTAGCAACAATGATGTCGAGAGATAAAGTCATTGTGTACTCAATCTAGTTTTGGGTTTATTGTCGACCTTAATTATGACTATTAAGTGAATAAACTCTAAATAAGAATATAAACTTGTTATGATACAAAAGAGGTTTCACTTTTGTGACCCTATACACCATGAGTTGATGTATGGCTAGCCCATTATCAAGGTGATTATATTGATGTGACCATAATTGGCGCATATTTAGCCCCCGAATTAGCCTTGTTTCCATGCTTTTTAGTGCTTATTTGGGTCATTTCTTATCTTTAGTTCTTTGTTTTGCATATTCTTTGAGATTTTGATCCCTTGGTAGGAAAGGAGTAAGAATCTTGCATTTTCACGGCAAAACGAGACTAAATTGATCGAATTCAATGACCAAGCATCAAGGAGAGACAAGATTAGAAGGCCTTTGTACATATCATAGTAGAAGAGCAATGTTGAGGAAAGATCCTTGAGTCCCCAAGGAAATCCCCAAGGAATTTATGAAGAAAAGGGAAGAAAAGAAGAAGTTACTATGCTGACTGACAATCCGAGCGGATTGTCAACAATCCTCCCGTCCAGCCCTTGCACAATCCGAGCGTCCCGTGCCTGAATCCGCTCGGATTCCCCCTCAACAATCCGTCCGGATTCCACCGCCCAAATCCGTCCGTCCCGACCTCATTCCGCCCGGATTTCTTCACAGCACGGATTGTCTTCTTCAAGCTACGAAAAGAGAAGCCCTTCTCTCAGAAAATACCGGGTCCTCCTTGCTCAACTTAAAAAGTGTAATTACTAGTGTAGCCCTTAGTTAACCCTAATGCATCCTCCCTAATTTTCACTATAAATACCCCATTAGGCTAATTAGAGGAGCATGTTCTTCTTATCAATAATTAGTGTAGTTAATATCAATCAAATCTCTCTTCAATATTGTAATCAAGTATTAATCAAGTTTTAATCCAAGTTTTAGTTCTTTAATCTCTCTTTTGTTCATCCTTTATTTTGGGTAATTGAAGATTATTTGGGTTATTATTGGGAGATTGACAACCTCTCAATCTAGCATTCAAGTACTTCTATTATTCTTGCTTTATTATTGGAATCATTAGTAGGTATAATCTCTTAATCCCTTTTTAATTATTGTTAATTACTTTCATTTATTCATCATGTTTCATATTGTTGGTATGATTGACAACCTTGCTAGCATGATCAACATGATAATGAGTGAGTAGTCTCTTAGCTAGGGTTAATGGGTGATTAGGGGAAACCAACATGGGGAATGATTCATGCTTAAATTAATATGCTTTCATGTTTTATTTGCTTGCTTGTTTTGATCTCAACTCATGCACATGTTATATTTGATGAAATGCTAAGCCTATGAATCCTTGCATTTACTATCATCTCCTATCTTTTCAATGAGACTTGTAAGACATAACCCAACTCGAGTCTCATTAGACCATGCATGTTGTTGAGTAGGGAAGATTAAGTCGACTTGTAGGTATTGTACAATCTAATCGATTCGGCTCCGGGACCCAAACTTTCCTAGGATTGTAAGATATAACCCAACTCAATCCATCACAACAATAATTGCTTGCTTATAATTTGAGAACATGTTTGTATGATCATATCCCATGATTCCCCTATGATCCCATGACACCCTAGTGCCTTTAATCAATTGTTTACACCCCTTTTTATTCATCTTGCTTGTTTATTTCCATTGTTATTCTAGTTTAGTAACCTTCTACATCAACCCAATTTGTGACACCCCTTAGACACCACTAGTTACAATAGAAATCTCATTTCAACTCCCGTCCCTTGGGATCCGACCTTTACTTGCCTCTTTACTAATTGTAGAGTTGCTTGTTAAGCTATAAATTGTGTTTTGATTCGACCGTGACCAACGACCACATCTTAATTTGTGAACACTTAGCGGGATCGCATCAAAAAAATGGCGCCGTTGCCGGGGACGGTGTTTGTTTGATTTAGATTTCTTTTTATTGTTATTAGTTGTGTCTTTCTTCACCTTGAGGAAGTAAAACTCCTCAAGGTTTGGTCTAATTGTTTTTGAGTTGTTTGATATTTTGCATGTCTAGAAGGTTACAAAGTGATTTGTTACCTTTTGACTGTGAAATCGAAAGAACCTTGACGAACAATAGGAGACTTGTTAGGAGGAATTTGAGAGGTGTTGGTGAAGTTGTTCAACCCACTAGTGAGTTTGTCAATCCTTTCGCAATAGAAGGAGAAGAAAACCCATTACAAAATACCCCACAAAATCCACCTACAATGCCAAAATTCTCGTCACACTCCGTACCCACCGAGGAGAATCTACCAAATGGTACTCCTACACCGCAACATCTCACCGGAAATTTTATTGCCAAGTCCGCCTTCATCCAACTAGTTGAGAGGAGCCAATTTGGGGGGATGCCTAGTGAGGATCCTCATTCTCATATGGAAACCTTTTGCGACTATTGTGATGCTATCTCTCAAACGGGCGTGACTCAAGACCAAATTAGATGGGTCTTATTTCCTTTTTCCTTAATCGGCACCGCCAAGAAATGGTTGAAGGGCCTTGATAAGGCCACCCTTGGAATAGATTCTTGGAAGAAGTTGGCTCTAGCTTTCTACAAAAAATTCTACCCACCGGAAAAGACCAACATGCTAAGAGCTCAAATTACGGGTTTTAAGCAAAGGGATGAAGAGTCTTTGTATGAAGCTTGGGAGCGGTTCAAGGGAATTTGTCGCTCATGTCCTCACCATGGACTTAGCGAATGGTTTTTGGTGCAACAATTTTGGAACGGTCTTTATGAAGACTCAAGAAATATCCTTAATATGGGATCGAATGGGATGTTCACCGAGGTTGATGACAACCAAACTTGGAGCAAAATTGAAGAGATGGCAATCCACAATTCACAATATAGTAGGCCTCGCAAGGCTACTAGAGGAGGAAAGTATGAAGTGGACGCCGTTACTCAATTAGGTGCCCAACTAAGCTCCCATATCGATACAATCAACTTGAAGTTTGAACAAGCTATGGCTAGACTTGAGGAAAACTCAAAATCATCGAAGCATCATGTCAATGCCATGACGGCATCCTCATCAATCCCAAGTGGGATATGTGAGAATTGTGGAACTTTGGGTCATGACCCAAGTGAGTGTAGGGGAACAACCGAACAACTGAATGCTTTCCAAGCATATAAAAGTGGTACCCCTTATTCAAATTTTTACAATGAGAACACCAAGTTCCATCCAAATCTCTCATACAAAAGCCAAAATGTTCAAAACCCTCAAACAACATACACTCCACCACCCATGAGAAACCAAAATCAAAGACCCTTTTACAATCAAAACCAAGGTTACCAAAATCAAAATCCATACAATCACCAAAATGACCAAGGTTTTGATGTCCAAAAGCGGTCCTCCAAATGCAAAAGAATCAACAAGAATTTTTCACCCAAATGCAAAAAGATAGCCAAGCAAAGGAAACCACCATCAACAACATTCTAGCTCACACCAAGATGTTGGAAACACAATTGACGCAACTAGCATCTTCGAGCTCACAAAGACAAAAGGGGCAATTACAACCTCAAAGTAATCCCCCTAGACATGAAACGGTTAGTGCCATTCACTTGAGAAGTGGTACAAGGTATGAAGCACCGAAGAAGCAAGTTGAGGATGAAGTTGTGGAAGCTAGTGAAAAGGAAGAAATTGTGCAAAACTCCAAAGATGGAGAATCATCAAAAGAAGAAAGTACAAAGAAAAGTGAAGACAAGGCCAAAGAGAAGGAGCCCATTGTGATTAGACTTCCTTTTCCAAGTCGTCAAGCCAAGCCCAAATTTGATGATCAACTTGGAAAGTTCATGGAAATTGTGAAGAATTTAGAAGTCTCAATTCCTTTCACGGAATTAATCAATCACGTTCCGGCCTATGCGAAGTACATGAAAGATATCCTCACAAAGAAGAAGTCGATCCGGAAACTTGAGACTATCGCCTTCACTAAGGTGAGTAGTGCAATACTTCAAGGGAGTTCACCTCCAAAGTTAAAGGATCCGGGAAGCTTCTCAATACCGTGTACCATTGGCGACACGACGATCAACAAAGCCTTATGTGATCTAGGGGCTAGTGTGAGTGTCATGCCGTACTCGGTAAGTAAAAGGTTGGGGATGGGAGAGCTTAAATGCACCAACATCACACTCCAAATGGCCGATAGATCGACGAAGACACCGTTAGGGATATGGGAAGATGTCCCCGTGCGAATTGGGAAGTTTTTCATTCCGGTGGACTTTGTCATTGTTGATATGGAGGAAGATTCCAACATTCCAATCATCCTAGGAAGACCTTTTCTACACACCGCCGGTGCGGTAATTGAAGTGAAACATGGTGAGCTCACTCTAGAAGTGGGAGATGAAAGCATAACTTTTAATCTTGACAAGACTATGAGAGCTCTTCGTTTGCATGAGCCATGTTTCATGATTGATCATTATAGCCGAAAAGATGAAAGGAAGAAATCGGAACTCCAATGGAGGAAGAAAATTGAAGATGCTCCATTCAAAGAGCAAGTGAATCGTGACAAGGAGAGCTTGCAAAGCTCATCAAAATCAACCAAGGAAGAAGAGGATGGCCTCATTGGCCAAGAGAAGAAATTGGGAGAATTGTCTCCATCTAAGCAAGAGATTTTCAATGATCAACTCAATGAAGTTTGTGGTCTTTGGGACGACGAATTTGAAGGGATTTTTAATCCCTACATTGGACATGCCATCGATCATGATCAACAACAAGGGCCACGGTCTATTGAGGACCTCTACCATAATAATGAACAAGCTTTTGATTACTTCTTCAAGGTGTTGAGCAACATCAACAACACCTTGAACATGCCCCCTTGACATCTCATCGAGAATGAGAGTTTGGTGGAGTCCTCCCTAAACCACCACTTGTAAATATTTCTAACTCCCTAACTTACATTTCAATTCTTGTATTGCATTTTTGTCATCTTTGGATTTTTATTTACTTTGATCAAAATAATTGTCATGTAAGAGAGAAGTGAGGGAGGGACTAACAATTTCAATTGATGTGTAGTGCTTTACCTTAGTGTGGGGATGGCAATTGCCTAGGCTATCCATGCCTTAGTAGTGCCCCCACAATGAAGAACACAAGACTTGAAAGAAAGAATGGAAGAATGATAAAGGGAATGCACTGTGCACGGGTGGAACTGAATCCGTGTACATAGGGGAAGAATCCGAGCGGATTCCCAAGAATCCGCCTGTCTTATGCAATCTGAGCGTCCCCGAAAAGACGCCCGTCTTGAATCGAGCTGAATTTTGAAATTTTCTTGACTGTTAAAGAATCCGAGCGGATTTCTGAAAATCCGCCCGTCTTGAAGAATCCGTCCGTCTTGTGAGAAAGACGCCCGTCTTTGCAGCTGAGGAAAACAAGCAAATTTCTCTGGACAGAAATCCGTCCGTCCTTGAGCAAATCCGCCCGTCCCGTGTTCAGCAAATCCGAGCGGATTGTACCAAATCCGCCCGTCTTTAGGCGAGTTTTTGCAAAGGTAGAAGAAGCAGAATCCGCACGGATTGAGCCTAATCCGCACGGATTGCCCCTGCAGTTTTGAAATTTTCGGTCTCTTTAAAACCCCTCCCACCTTCATTCATTCATTCATTCATTCATAAACACTATCCACAACATCAAAACCCTCATCCTCTCCATCATAAAAACAAAAACCCTCAACAACATTCACCAAAATCAAATCAAACCACCCTTCCAACAACAAATTAATCACTCCTTCTTCAACAAAAATCAAAACCAAGAACAAAATCTTCAACCTTTGAGTCGATTTTTGTTTTCATAAAGGCAAAGCCTTTCACCTTCAAATCGATTTGGGCATACTACAAAGTGAAGATTTTTCATTCTTTTCTTGGTTAGTTCATCAATGGCAAGGACTAAGGGAGCAACAAAGGCAACAAAGGCACCAAAGGCTAAGGCACTCTCACAAAGGCAAAAGGCTCTTCAAACAAAGAAAGCTTTGGCTATGGTGGTGGCAACACCAAACTTGGAAGTGCAACAACAACAACAACCTTCTATGGGACCATCAACATCTTCTACTCCGGTAATTAATCAACTTTTGCATTATCCGGAGGTAACTTTTATTTCCGATACCCATAGAAATACCTTTGTCAAGTTTGCTATGAAATATATTCAATCCACCAAATTCATATGTAAAGATACCTTGGAAAAATTGGGTGTTCTTGAACAAACAAAAGCCTTTTTCAAAGCCATGGGGTTGAAGAAATTGTTTGAAACAAAGGAATTGACATACCCCTCCCTTGTCTTGGAATTTTTAAGTTCTTTGAAAGTCACCAAAGTTGAGAATAGAGAAAATCTCGAGTTTCGTCTAGCTAATGTTAGTAGACGCATTACCTTTACGGAATTAGGTGAAATTTTGGGTCTTAGTGATGAATCGCGTTATCTTAAGCATTATGGAAAGTATGACCCCGAGCCTCTTTGGGAGGCAATCTCCGGGAAGAAATTTGAGGATTTTCATGCATGTCGTGCTCTTTTGGTCCATCATCCGGGCATAAGAGTATGGCACAAGGTTGTGGGAAATACCTTTAATTGCTAGGAAAGACACCAATCATTTCACAAGACTTGATTTTATTCTCCTTGAATCGGCTTTGAATATCGGAAGAATTCATACCGAGCCCTACAATTCTTTGAGGCTCTTGGTAGATAGATGGCTTAATGTTGATAGTGGGAAGAAGGGCACGACCGTTATTGTCAATGGCGGCCTAGTCACACTCCTAGCCAAGCACTTTGATCCTAACTTCAATAAGGATAACAAGTACAAAGCAAAGGAAGGTGGCCATCTTATTGATATGCATATTATGATTCACAAGTTCAAGTGGGTTGCCCATAACCCCCTTGACACTAAGTATGGATGGCTAACTAGTGAAGCTAGATCGTTCACCTTGCCCTCGAAGATTTGTCGCCTAAGCGTCCACCGGACCAATTATCTACTTCCCCTTTCCGAAGAAGCCGAGTATATCATTCAACAACAAAAGGGTGATCTTGAAACCCCCTCCTCTTCCATTGTCATACCACCTTACCGCTTTGAGTATGAAGAGTTCAAGCCGGAAGGAATTGAAGTTGGGAAAGACTATGTGACTCTTCTCATGCAAGCAATGCACAAGCAAGCCCATGAAGATCGGAAAAATGCGTATTTGGCTCAATATCCACCCCTCCTACATCTAGCTAGGCAAGGACTCCTTGATCCATCTTGTCCTTTGCCTAGTTGGGCGGATAGAGAAGTCTTATTTCCGGGTGCATCTAGGGACGTGGTGGGAGACAATGAGGTGGTTGGAAATGATGAAGAAGTTGATGATAATATTGAGAAAGATGCAAGTGAAGAAGAAGAAAGGGATGGTGAAGATGATGAAGAGGAAGATGAGGAAGAAAGTGAAGAAGCAAATGACAAGGAAAGTGGCAATGTGACCACTTCTCATGAGGGAAGTGATGATGATGATAGCATGATGGAAGACTAGCCAGCCTTGGAGACTCCTACACTCCCATGGTTTGTCTATTTCTCTCTTTGTATTTTATTTCATTTTGATCATTGTTGGAGTAGTCCTAGCCCCATCAAAGGACTCACACCTCGGTACCATTGAGGTGTTCTTATTCTATTGTTCCCATTTGTAAAATCCAAAATGACAAATTAGTTTCATGCATAGCATAGTGTGTGCATAAACTATACCCATCCTTGGACATTAGCAATAGTATCTTACTTGGTTTGGGGAAGTTAATGCATACGCAACGGGAGGTAATCTAAATTATCCTCTCCGTCATAACAAAAACCATGCATCATGTAGTGTAGCTTAGTGTAGATTGCATTTAGTATAGAAATCATGCATCATCTTTGCATAATTTCCATCATTTTGGCCATTGAGGACAATGCCCATATTAGTGTGGGGATGGGAATTCTAACATTTAACTCTTATTTAAAAATCCAAAAAAATTGAAAAATTTCAAAAATCATAAAAATTTGAAAAATTGAAAACCCAAAAATATGTTTATTTCCTTTGTATATATTGTCTTGTATATATTGTGTTTGTTTTATCTTTGTTCACATTGATCGACTACGCCACATCCGAGACATGAGGATGTTGAAGACCGCATGATATGATCTTTCCAATCTCCTTTTTCCTCTTTATGTTAATGACTATGTGGCTTTATTTTGATTGATGCGGTAAAAACAATGTGAACTTAGGACTTGCATTTAGTTTATATGTCATATTAGTTGGTAGAATCACTTGCATTAGGATGTTTATATTAGTTGCATCATGGCATGTAGTTGCATGTTAGAAATGTTTTGAAAAATGCCTATTTAGGAACTTTGACAAGAGCAACTAAGCCATTATAAATACTTGTTCAACTTAAGACTTTGCCTACTAGAATGGTTGTAAAACACCCTAGATAGTGTCATACTAGTGTCTTTTGACCCATGACCCAAGGCCTAGTCAAGAGTTTGCATGTGAGTCGCCTATCCAACCCCGTGATGCGATATGGACTTGGTTAACTTGTCTAGGTGACCTTGATTGACCTTGTGGTAAGGCAACCCAAAAATTTTTCTATCAATAAGCTTGAAGTGCTCATTTCAAACAAATTTTGTCATGTGGAAGCAATATAATGCCAAGGAAACCTCAAGTGTTATGAATTGTTGAATGTTGAGAAATTTTAAGTTGTTTTGATGGAGGTTTACCACTTCGATGTGCTTTGGTGTGGGATCCATTGAATTGGGCCCCCATACGGTTGTGAATTCGGCCGCCCAGAGACAGAGTGACTTCACCCCGAAAAGCTATTGTCTAGAGGTTAACCGGTTGCCTAATAAGCGATTGGCGAAAGCAAAGGACACTAGCCCGGAAGGGACAAACCCCATCTTAAGTTTTTGAAATGTGAAAGTGAAATGAGGACAAATTTTGAAATACTAGTCATATCCACCCATTGTGAATAAAGATTTGAGCATTTCATTCCCAAAAAGCCTTTTGTCAAGCCACTTGGTCGAGCTTGGGACGATCCATGACCTTTACTTTTGTAGAGAATTCGAGACTTGTCATGTCATATGCCACTAGCATCATAGGGATCATCATTCCACCACCATCCGATCGCTCTTGACGAAAGCATTTGGAAATTGAGGACAAAAGTAGTCTAGTTTAACACCATTTGGAGGTGATTTAGTGCCATCCTCTTAGACCTAGTAATTTGTTGAACTAGTATTTGTGAAGGATTACATGCTCTTAAATTTGTTCCTCTTTAGTGCCTCCGCCACTTGATGAGGGAGTGGCTATTCTTTTTGTAGATGCATCCATTATGTGTTTTTGTGTGCTTAATGTTTGGATGTGTCGCCATTTTGGCAAGACCCACCTTGCCTTGCAAGAAGGCATCCTACCTCATGGTTGTCTTGTTGTGAGTTGAAGGGGCGGAGTGAGACCCGCTAATTGTCTCATATCGGCTATATTATTAGGATAGGTTAGTATTGGTCCTAGTCTTTGTCACCTCTTTACTCGGGACGAGCAAAGGTTCGGTTTGGGGATATTTGATGTGACCATAATTGGCGCATATTTAGCCCCCGAATTAGCCTTGTTTCCATGCTTTTTAGTGCTTATTTGGGTCATTTCTTATCTTTAGTTCTTTGTTTTGCATATTCTTTGAGATTTTGATCCCTTGGTAGGAAAGGAGTAAGAATCTTGCATTTTCATGGCAAAACGAGACTAAATTGATCGAATTCAATGACCAAGCATCAAGGAGAGACAAGATTAGAAGGCCTTTGTACATATTATAGTAGAAGAGCAATGTTGAGGAAAGATCCTTGAGTCCCCAAGGAAATCCCCAAGGAATTTATGAAGAAAAGGGAAGAAAAGAAGAAGTTACTATCTTTGATCGACAATCCGAGCGGATTGTCAACAATCCGCCCGTCCAGCCCTTGCACAATCCGAGCGTCCGTGCTCGAATCCGCTCGGATTCCCCCTCAACAATCCGTCCGGATTCCTCGAATCCGCTCGGATTCCACCGCCCAAATCCGTCCGTCCCGACCTCATTCTGCCCGGATTTCTTCACAAAGACGGATTGTCTTCTTCAAGCTACGAAAAGAGAAGCCCTTCTCTCGGAAAATACCGGGTCCTCCTTGCTCAACTTAAAAGTGTAATTACTAGTTTAGCCCTTAGTTAACCCTAATGCATCCTCCCTAATTTTCACTATAAATACCCCATTAGGCTAATTAGAGGAGCATGTTCTTCTTATCAATAATTAGTGTAGTTAATATCAATCAAATCTCTCTTCAATATTGTAATCAAGTATTAATCAAGTTTTAATCCAAGTTTTAGTTCTTTAATCTCTCTTTTGTTCATCCTTTATTTTGGGTAATTGAAGATTATTTGGGTTATTATTGGGAGATTGACAACCTCTCAATCTAGCATTCAAGTACTTCTATTATTCTTGCTTTAATATTGGAATCATTAGTAGGTATAATCTCTTAATCCCTTTTTAATTATTGTTAATTACTTTCATTTATTCATCATGTTTCATATTGTTGGTATGATTGACAACCTTGCTAGCATGATCAACATGATAATGAGTGAGTAGTCTCTTAGCTAGGGTTAATGGGTGATTAGGGGAAACCAACATGGGGAATGATTCATGCTTAAATTAATATGCTTTCATGTTTTATTTGCTTGCTTGTTTTGATCTCAACTCATGCACATGTTATATTTGATGAAATGCTAAGCCTATGAATCCTTGCATTTACTATCATCTCCTATCTTTTCAATGAGACTTGTAAGACATAACCCAACTCGAGTCTCATTAGACCATGCATGTTGTTGAGTAGGGAAGATTAAGTCGACTTGTAGGTATTGTACAATCTAATCGATTCGGCTCCGGGACCCAAACTTTCCTAGGATTGTAAGATATAACCCAACTCAATCCATCACAACAATAATTGCTTGCTTATAATTTGAGAACATGTTTGTATGATCATATCCCATGATTCCCCTATGATCCCATGACACCCTAGTGCCTTTAATCAATTGTTTACACCCCTTTTTATTCATCTTGCTTGTTTATTTCCATTGTTATTCTAGTTTAGTAACCTTCTACATCAACCCAATTTGTGACACCCCTTAGACACCACTAGTTACAATAGAAATCTCATTTCAACTCCCGTCCCTTGGGATCCGACCTTTACTTGCCTCTTTACTAATTGTAGAGTTGCTTGTTAAGCTATAAATTGTGTTTTGATTCGACCGTGACCAACGACCACATCTTAATTTGTGAACACTTAGCGGGATCGCATCATATATTCTAAAACAAACTAGAATTATATATCATATAGATGATGCAAGACTCAAATTGGAAACCCAAGATTAAACCTTAAATTCTGGAATGATGAACGCAAAGAGTTATCGAGTACTCTTGAAACCATTAGATTGTTAATCTTATGGTATATGCGTATCTTGTATTCAAAGCAAGATGTCTCGTGCCTTTTGGTTGAAAAGGAGATCGAGGTTGTAAATCATTGATCCAAAATAGGTTGATCATTTTCTTTTACCAACGATTTAAGTTGACGCTAATGTGTTCACTTAATAAGGTAAATAGAGAAATCTTTGAAGAAGTTCAAAGAGTTCAAGGAATCACGATTTAGTCGTGATGGGATTATCAAGTGAAGACTTTGATGCAAGCCAAATGAAATGTGATATAGTATCAAAAATTAATCTCTCTTAGCACACATTATGGATAATGTGTGGTTGGATAAAGAAATCAAACGCTATTCGATATGGTTTGGACTTCGATCAAGTTACTTTGAGTTACTTGATCCTTTTGGGGATTTTATCATTTTGTCTAAATTATTTTTCCACTAAATCTTAAACGAATCATAAGAGATATGAAATGGTAGGGTACCATGTTTGTAAGTTTTTCAAAAGAAACAAATGCTAATTTTTCTTACTATAATCACGAGTACAACGGGATTGTGGCTCGTGAAGCTGTCTTTCTAAAATACAAGTTTATTTCTAGAAGACAGAGTGGGAGAAAATATTCAAGAGCCACAAATTGTATTATGTCAAAGGATGTTATGTCACAAGAAACTGGTCTTTCTTGGCTACATGAGATGTTTTGTGTGTAAAACGTTGTTTCTTCAAAACCTAGGAAGTTAAAGTCGTCACTTGTTGAAGATGATGAATTCATGTTACTTTTAAGAAAATAAAAGAGCTTACAACTTACAATGAAATTGTTTGATTCAAGTTGATTACTTCTGGAAAGTAATGAACATTAGACTTACATGAGAGTGTTTATGTCACAACTCAATACAAGGCTTAGAGCCATGAAAATCCGAAATAAAAGGCTTGATTAGTGACAAAGGGTTTTGCACTAATAAAGAGAGATTTCAAAGATTGATTGGTTGCAAAGGGTTTTGCACTAGTTGAAATGCTTAAGTCTATTTGGATTTTATTAGGAACTGTGTTTCATTATGAGATATATCTAGCGAGTGAATCTAAAACCCACTTCTTCATAGAAGGAATGTATTCGATACATGTTATGAGTTTTGTAGATTCTTACAATCCTAAGATAATGTGAAACTTAAGAGAGGGTCTTAAGTAGGACATCAATGAGTTAGAATCAATGTTTTAATCATGTTATAAAACCTTTCTCGATAAGTCGAGAAGTTGTGTTTATACATGAGGTTTAGTGGGAGTTACGGAAATTTTAATTAGTCTAATATGTGGATGACATATTGATCATTGGGAATGATTTAAGACTTGGAGATATATATATAATACATCTTTAATATCCAGATTTATGGAGATAAATTCACATGATATTAGCATCAAATAAAGAGTCTTATGTTGATAAGATTCATGACTAGTTCAATCAAGTTGAACATATTTGATTGATTCCATTTGCTTTCGATGCCGAATCAATTAAATAGGAAATGATGTATGACACTTCATATACTTTGAGTATGATGAATTGTTTCAAATCGAATTTAAGTAATAGTTACCAAGTAAGCCATAAAGATTACGCTTAAGTGTTTGCAGAAGCATTAAGGATATAATGCAAAGTGTTTTTGATGCAATTTTGTGTAAGGGTGTTACACAAATGACAATTGACAATTGAGATTGCGCATGGTTTCCGACAAAACCATAATCAAAACACATGAAGATGGTTAAGTAACCATTGTGGCTATGTTATTTAAGAAATAGATTTTCTAGAATCGTTCTAGGCAATAAATAACAATGAGAAATATTTACAACGGAAATTGAGTACACTTGCAATCATGAGATGTGCAAGAAGGATGAGTCCCGCACACTGTGAAAATAGTGGGTGCTATTCTAAGGCTAGAGGGCCTATGTCTTGATTGGATCTCGACACGTACTCAAAAGGTTTTGTAATGCAAATGTATACATTACAAAGGAAAACGAGTATGTAGTAAGTTTGAGTTAGGTACAAGAAGTTGGTAAAACCTACTAACCAAAACCTTTTCATAGGCTTAACATGATGAGTCATGTCATTTCAATTGGATTGAGATTAATAACTACATAAAAGATCAAATTAGATTATAGAATATGAAATAGTAATCAGGTATTGACTATTCATATGTGATAATCACATTTGTCGTTCGAGTTTTTTAAGCTGAAAAACTCCTTTTATACTTTGTTACATCCAAACCGGTTGTAGAGACAACATTGAACCTCGTTAAAGTGAACCTGGATTAACATGGTATTTGCCTATAGTCACTTGTATGAGGTGACGTCTCGAAGTGACTAGAGTGTGATGCGATTGATGGCAAGTTCAAGTGCCATAGAGTCATATGAGATGACTAGTCGATCACATAGGCAGACTGTTAGGAACACTTTGTCGGGCCTTATGACCGCTTATAGAGTTCTAGCAAATTTATATAGCCTGGTCGTGGCGAGAGCTACTATAGTATTCTAATGAGTCGATTCTTTTGACTAAAGACTGTTCGCCTAAGGTGGCACAGTTTCAGATTAACTTTGATTTGTGTTACTACGACCTTCGTAAATGAGGTCAAATGGGCATATTTTGGGTTATGATGGCTGTGGCTAGTCGAAGGGAATAAGTGCGATAGGAATTGTCCACCCTCTTGTCAGGGTTAAAACAATATCTCAGGGCCACTCGAGGAGTAATGATCTGGAAATGCGTGGCCACGCTCGGAAGGTATCTATGGTAGATAATTCCGGTCAATCAGTTATTCTCCAGATCGAGGAAACCACTCTCGATATGATCACTTGCAAGTACGACCTGAAAGACACCTTGCATTGAGTGGGAGATAGTAATAGGACAAGAGAATTGGTGATGCACACTTGTCGAGGACAAGTGGGAGATTGTTGGAATAAGTGTCCTCCGACAATAATGCGATCACAACTGTTGATCATAATGATCACATGTTTAAATCTCATTTTAAGAATACATGTGGGATGAAATATTTTGATCAATGGTCCACACATATCTGTAATGATTGGTGTCTAGAGTTTGACATTACGTCGTGCGACGGTGGTGATCAGTTGATCCCCTTAGGTCATACCTATAGGGAAATACTCTTAATTGATTATTTAATTAATCGTATGCCGATACGAGTTAATTAAATTG
The DNA here is from genome assembly GCF_048544455.1 of Silene latifolia. Taxonomy (NCBI): domain Eukaryota; kingdom Viridiplantae; phylum Streptophyta; class Magnoliopsida; order Caryophyllales; family Caryophyllaceae; genus Silene; species Silene latifolia. Next base: position 78,261 of record NW_027413313.1, read on the forward strand.
CTTAAAAATTGACGGATGATTTTGTGAGTAAAGTTAATGTGTCTTATTGTAATTCGATTAAATTAGATACGGTCTAAGTAATCAAATTGTCTTATTACTTAGATGAAATTATTGTTTACGGAAACAATTGAATCGGAATGAATAAATTATTATAAATACAGAATGTTGTAGTTTATAATACGGAAACGCTTTTGGTACAAGTAATTATGAATTACTATGATAATTTTTATAAGTGACATATTTTATTAATATGTTGATTTTTAATTGTTAAAAATACATTTTATATAAGATGTCATGTAATGTGTCACATGTGACATATTGACAAAATCACAAATAAAATGGACTCATCCATTTTATGTGTGTGTGCCGAAATAGAGGGAGTTTTAGGATAAAAATTGTGTTGATTATTTTTTAAGTGGAAAACACAATTATTACCTATAGTCTTAGCCTTGCATGCCTATCTTTTCTTGAGTAGAAAAACTAGCTCATGCATTGGACACACCTCTCTCTCCCAACCGGTTTTACCAAGGGAATTGAGTGTGTTTCCTTTAACAATTATTCATTCACTCTTATCATAAAATTTCTAGTGTAAGAAATTAATATACTCTCTACAATTTGTGAAAATTCTAGAGAAATAAACTCACACAATCACTCCCTCTTGAACCGATTTTTCAAGAGCCAAATTATAATTTTTGTGTCAATTTTATAGTAAGACTTATATTATTTCTAGTACAAAATAATATTAGTTATTAAGAGGTTTCCTTGGGTATATGCTTTTGGGAGAGATTCTAAACTTGAATCTTGTTCATCCATTATTAGAAAGCTCAAGAACTAACAAGAAGGAGATCTTGTTGGTGCCCATAAAACCGAAATCTCAATGTAAGGAAAACGATTTCTTCTTTATCCTTATTCTTGTTTGCATACATAAGATTTGTAATTATTTTATGATTAAATAATTTCTCACATATATGAATATGTTAAATTAATGAGATTAATAATTTCCAACACATAGAAGTGAATAGGAGGAAAGTAAGTCGACTTGTAGGTGTTGTACAATCTAATCGATTCGGCTCCGGGATCCAACTCTTCCTATGAACCGTAAGACATAAACCAACTCGGTTCCTCCACAACATTAATTGCTTGCATATAATTGAGAACATGTTTGTATGATTTACTACCATGAATCCCCTATGAACCCATGATTTCCTAGCACTTTTAATCAATTATTTACATCTCTTAATTTATTGTTTGTTTTAATTTATTACTTTCACTAGTTTAGAACACAATACAAACCTCATCAATTGTGACACTAGCATAAATTAAGATAGATAGACTTAGAACCCAAAGCACACCGTCCCATGGATCGATCTCGACTTAACCACTAACTAGTTGTTTTGTTGAGAATATAAATGTGTTTGATTGGATGTGTGACGACCAACTCTTGTCCATCAAAATGGCGTCGTTGTCGGGGACGGTGTTATGTGATTAAGTTCTTGCTTGTTTGTCTATTTTTATTTGTGCTTTAACCTTGAGGAACTTATTCCTCAAGGTTCGTTCTTACCATTTTTGTGTAGTTTCCTTGGTTGTAGTTGTTTTCTTATCTTAGCTATGATGGATCAAGATTTGACATTTGGAGTATGTGGTGGATATTTTGAGTATGACTATGGGTATGGGGAGTTTGAGGAGCAAGTCAACACAAACCTACCTTACTACTCATACAATGAAAATCCGAACTACTACCCCAAATTTTCCAACCAAAATCCCCACATCCATTATCTACAACAACCACCCACCCAAAACTCACTTTACAACCAATTCCAAATGCCACAATATGAGCACTTTTACACCGACCCACAACAAAAAGATGAGCCCAACTTTGACATTCAAGATATGGTTCTCTAAATGATGGGAGACCAACAAAATTTCTTCACGCAAATTCTAGAGGATTGCCAAAATAGGAAAAATGTTCTCCAAGCATTGTTACCCATGGTGAGAAGTTGGCAATTCGAATTGCCCAAATGAAAGCAACCCAAGAAACAAGCCAAACAAACACTCCCCACCAATCCTTGAGCATTGAACATGAATGTGAATTTGAGGCAATGACCTTTGATGAAAAAGATGTGAAGTGGGAAGAGCCAATCTCCTTGAGCTCTTGTGAGTATGAAAGTGTGGTATTTGATGAGGAAGATATGAGGTTGAGTAAGCCAAATACTCTTAACCTTTGTGAGTATGAGGATGTATCATTTGATTTGAACAATGAGGTGTTGGAGAAAGAGTTAATGAAGAGGAGTGGAGCCCCTATCTATGATTCGTATGGAGATAGCGATGATGACAAACCTATAGAAGAAGCTTATGCGGGATATGTGTCTTGCAATGAAGAAGAGGAATGGAGTTGTGAGATTTCCTTACTTGAGGAGGCCATCCTTGAGAAGTTTGAGGTATGCTTCCATGAAGAAGATGAATTCCTCTTTCCTATTGACCATGAAGACCTTTTCGCACCCACCATGGAACCTATGATTGTTGGAGATGATGTGGAAGACCTTCTCCAAAAAGCCAAATAGTCATATAAAGGGTACTTGGTGGAAAAGCTCAAGAAAAAACTTGCAAATGAACTTAATTGTGGAGATTTGGCACCCACAGTTTCAACTCCAAAGGTACCCCGTCATCAATGCCATGAGAATTCTCCTTCTACTCTTGAAGGATTGACAAATTCAAATGTTATCATCATCACCGAAATTGAAGGAGAAGGTGGTGAGTGGAAGTCTTCGGACGAATATGAACCATACTTCATACCTAGTGTTGACGAGAATCATGGGCTTATTGGTTTGAAGCATTGGGAAAGCTCTAGTGCCAAGTACAAGGTGAAAGAAAGGATATATGACAAACTTCCTTGGCCAAATTTCACGTTCAAATAGAGCAACCCATACTTATGCTTATTTGGAGATTGTTCACAAGCTTTTGATCTTATTCTAAGAGCCTTGAGCTCTATGGACAAAGCAAAAGAACTTCAACAATTCAAAGTAGTTTGGTGGAGTCCTATCTCAAACCACCATTTGTAAGATACCCTTTACTTTGACTTTGCATTACATTTGCACTTACATTTAGTTATATATATATATATATACATTTAGCTTGCATTTGTATTATATTTCATATTGCATTTACATTAGTTAGTTCATATAGTATAATTGCATTGTAATATATCTCACATGATTCATGTAGATAGTTGCATATAGACTATAATTCATGCATAGTCACTAATGACCAATCCTATTCTTTTCTACACTAGAAATAGTGCTTAAATCGGTTTGGGGAGGTTTGATCATAAGTGACCATAGTTTACTAGAAATCTTGCATCATATAATATAGTTTAGATTGCATTCATTTGTTATATATGTCATATAATATTGCATTTAGTTAGAGCATGCATTCATTCATATCATTGCATTTATTTCCATAAATTCAAAAATCCAAAAAACATGTACTTTCTTTTTCATTCCTACTACTACATGTACATTGAGGACAATGTCCAAAATAAAGTGGGGGATAAGAATTTATATTCCAAAATACATAAAGATTGAAAAATTTCGAAAAAACTCAAAAATATGTTCTTTAATTTCATAAAAGTAAAAATCCATAAAAATTTGAAAATTTTGAAAAACCAAAAACATGTTCATTCCTTTATATTGTAGAATTGTATATATTGTATATACTTTTTTGTTTGTCTATCCTTTTTCACATTGATCGAATACGCCACACCAGATACATGAGGATCATGAAGACCGCATGGTATGATCTTTCCAATCCCCTTTTTCCTCTTTATGTTAATGACTATGTGGCTTTATTTTTGATTAATGCGGTATAAACAATGTGAATTTAGGATTGCATTTAGATTATTTGGCATACTAGTTGGTAGAAGCATATGCATTAGGATGTATATATGTTAGTTGCATCATGGCATGTAGTTGCATGTTAGGAAAATTTTTGTGAAGGCGTCTATTTGGAAAGCTTGACAAGTGTATATAAGGCCCTTGTAGATACTTTTTTTTTCTTAAGACTTTGCTCATTAGAATGCTTGTAAAACAGCTTAGGATGTATCATGCTAGTATCCTTTGAACCATGGATTAAGGCCTAGTCAAGAGTACCTTGTGGTATGATAAATCCTTGGCTACCGTTTATTCCAAGGTGACCCTTGAAACCATGCAACCATCTTCCACATTCTACCACATTTTGTCATCAAAGGGAATGGGTACAAAAATTGTTCAAAATTTGAGTTTAAGAAATGAAATGAAAGTAAAAAAGTTTGCAATTGCATCAAAAGAAAAGAGGAGTAACAAAAATGAAAACTCTTATGCTTCAAAAATAAGCACCCTCCCTACAAATGGGTTGACTTTGAAAATGTTCAAAAGAAATGCAAGAAAAAGTTGAAAATTGTCAAGTGTTGAAAGTGCCAAACATCAAAAGAAATGGCAAAAAGAAAGTGTTCTCAAATGTCAAATGCCACAACAAATTTGGGGGAATAACAACAACAAAAAGCAAACTCTCATATGAAACTCAAATTCTATTGATCCCTTTTCCATCGTATCCACTTTTTGTGCATGGTAGAGAGCGGACGACCCTTCTTCTTGTTTAGGCAAGAGGGGGAATTCCGCGATCGTCCAGTGTTTCTAACACCATAGGGAGTCTACTCTTGACGAAAGCATTTAACGATTGAGGACAAAGGTACCCTAGCTTGACACAACTTGGAGGTTATTTATTGGTATCCTTCTAGGCTTAGTAGTTTGAAGAAACCGTATCTATAATGGAGTGTGTACCCTTAGATTGCTTCCCTTATAGATAATTTCCGCCACTTAGATGAGAAAAGTGGCTATTCGTTTTTGTGGATGCATCCATTACTTGTTTTGTGTGCTTTAATGCTTGGATGTGTCGCCATTTTGGCAAGCCCCACCTTGCCTTACAAGAAGGCATCCTACCTCATGGTTGTCTTGTTGTGAGTTGAAGGGGCGGAGTGAGACCCGCTAATTGTCTCACATCGGTTATATTAGTAGGATAGTTTTTATAAAGGTCTAGTTTTAGTCACCTCTTTACTCGGGACGAGTAAAGGTTCGGTTTGAAGATATTTGATGTGACTCATAATTGCGCACATTTAGTCCCCTAATTGAGCCTATTTTGCATACTATTATAACATTCCATAGCCATTTTATCCGTCAAATGCTTTCTATTTTGCTTTCCTAATGCATTTCATATGTTTTATAGGAAGGAAGATAATTAGGCGGAAATTCCCGTCTCCCGTGCATATTTGGAAGCTTTTTGATGATATTGGATGGACTAGTATGAAGAGGAGGAAAGAATGATGACCAAGGATGTAGAAATAAAGAGTATATAGAAAGATCATAGGCTTAAAATCAAGGATGACGAGAAGGAAGACATTGCAAGAAGAAATTGCCCGAAACCCAAACCAAGAGTTTCTCCTTTGGCTATTAAAGTATGCTAGATGAAACGGCATCGAAAAATCAAGTGGTCTAGGCTTTTGAATTACTCCAATAGCAGTCCGGATGAGAAAATGACGTCCGTTTTACAATCCGAGCTCAAACAGAGAAGTTGTCCGCCAATCCGCTCGTCCCCAGACCCAAGACGCTCGTCCCCAGACCCAAGATGCTCGTCTTCCCTTCCTATTATCCGAGCGTCCCGATGCCAAGACGCTCGTCTTGAGGCCAAATGATCCGAGCGTCCCGACCCTGGCCGCTCGGATTCCTGCCCAGTACAGCACGTCTCTTCCTTGTTCCACTCGGGATGCGCATATTTCTTAAAGACTAGCAAAAAGGAGACTAGCATCTTCCTTCGAGAGGAGCATTTCCTCAACTTTTATTAAGGGTCTTAATCGTCATTTAAGCCCTTAGTAACCCTAATTTATGCACCTAATCTTTAGTATAAATACCTCTTTGTACTACCTAGATTAGCATGCTCTCTTAACCAAGCTTTCTTAGATTAAATCAACTTTCCTTAGATTAGATTAGGAGTAAATTAGAATAGATTATCCTTTAATCTTTCCACAAAATTACACATTAATCTTTCCTTAATTATTGTTCAAGTTTATTATTGAGTAATTCAAGTTTATTATTGGGTAATTAGAAGATCATTTGGGTTTATTGGGAGATTGACAACCTTCCATCAATCATCAAGTACTTCTATTATTCTTTGCATTATTATTTTGGAATCTCTATAGGTATAATTCTCTTAATCCTTGTTTTAATTATTGTTAACATTTCTTACTTGTTCATCATGTTTTGCCTTGTTAATATGATTGAAAACCTTGTTAGCATGTTAAACTTGATAATGAGTGAGTAGTCTCTAAGCTAGGATTAATGGGTAATTAGGGGAAACCAGCATGGGGATTGATTCATGCTTAATCTAATGTGTTCACATAATTAATTTGCTTGCTTGTTGTGATGTCAACCTATGAACATGTTATGTTTGATGAAATGCTAAGCCTATGAATCCTTGTATTTACAACCATCTTTTATCTATTCAACTTGACTTGTAAGATATAAATCAACTCGAGTCTAGTTAGACCATGCATAGAAGTGAATAGGAGGAAAGTAAGTCGACTTGTAGATGTTGTACAATCTAATCGATTCGGCTCCGGGACCCAACTTTTCCTATGAACTGTAAGACATAAACCAACTCGGTTCCTCCACAACATTAATTGCTTGCATATAATTGAGAACATATTTGTATGATTTACTACCATGAATCCCCTATGAACCCATGATATCCTAGCACTTTTAATCAATTGTTTACATCTCTTAATTTATTGTTTGTTTTACTTTATTACTTTCATTTGTTTAGAACACAACTACAAACCTCATCAATTGTGACACTAGCATAAATTAAGATAGATAGACTTAGAACCCAAAGCACACCGTCCCATGGATCGACCTCGACTTAACCACTAAGTAGTTGTTTTGTTGAGAATATAAATGTGTTTGATTGGATGTGTGACGACCAACTCTTGTCCATCATTGAGATTGGAGAATGGATCATTAACTGGATAACTTATTTAGGGAAAACAGAGGATGCGGACGTTAAAGTCACTAAATTCTTGGCCACCTTATGGTGTCTGTGGCTGGTTCGTACTCGGATCTTGTTTCAGGGGGAGCATTTTCATCCTCAAATGTTCTTTGGTTTATGGTCATGCTCGGTGGACACGGCTTTAAGGGCCCTTCAGACTGGAAAGGAGGAAAGAAGGGGTGTGGAGGTGGATGTGCGCTTTAATGACTCACGTCATTTACGAGAAGGGAGGTCGTTCTTTATGGTGGGAAGACGGGGAACGTGTCAGGTAATCCGGGTCATGGTGGATGCAGGGTGGAAATCCGTGGGACATGCAGCTATTGGATGGGTGGCTTGTGGGGATGATGGTATTTTCTTGACATCCAGATGTGTTAAGATTTGTGCGGAATCTGGATTACAGGCAGAAGCTTTGGGACTCCGGGATGTGTTGAGATGCGCATTTTCGCAGGGGATTCTTCATTTAGAGGTCAACTAGGACTGCCTTCAGCTTCTCCTTCAACTTGTCGGGCTGGAGATGGAACATCATCTCATTGATGGTGTCATTCAAGACATGCGACTTTTATTTTCTTTTTTTCATTGTTTATCTTTTAAGTTTGTGCCACGTCGTTTTAATAGGGTTGCTCATGATCTCGCGAAGAGAGCAATGAGCGACTAATGTTGTTGCCAGGGGCGGACGTACAGAGTAGCAACAGGTAGCAACTGCTACCCCATCCGAATTTTTTTTTTTGAGAAAATAGTTATTTGCAACTCCATTAATTAACCATGTGCTATAGTTATGCTATTAAATTTGTAATATGGGAAGTTAAATCTCCTTAAAAATAGTTGTGTTTCCTAAATTAACTCAACCAATATATAGAATACAAAATATTCCAAATTCTAAACTTAACAAAATCATTTATTTTATTTGTTCACCAAAAAAAAATGCTCCTCGAGATTAGTACTTGCCGAGTTGCCGTCGTTGCTTCTTGCTTGCCCGATTCTTCTTCTTCCCCAAATCCCGTCGTCGACGCGCCGTGAAATTGATAGTCGCCATTAAAGCTGATTAGCCTCCTTTGTTTTAAGGTAATTATGACTTCTAAACTCTTTCTTTTGAAGTTAAATTAATGTTGATTTAATTTGTAGTAGTAATTATGATAGATGATTTGATAAATATGCTAATTTAGCATAGATTGAATACACGGATAGTCGAATGATTAATAAAATCTATGATTTATGAATTATGATAAGACGAAAAAGGATTTATGGGTAATTTGAGGAGTAGTTTGTTTCAATGAATAAATGAAGAGAGATATAAAGAGAGTATGATTTAGGAGTAAAAAGTTGCAGCAATGAAAATTGGAAAATTTGAGTACAAAAGGAGAAAGAGTGTGACTGTGTGAGTATGGTTAATGGTTCTGATTCTTCTGAACTTTCCAGTAAAAGTTGTGGTTATAATAGAGTTTTAGTCAAACATTTCTTCTTTATTTTGGTCATACTTTGATCTTTCTGTTTGTCCGTATTAGGCTTTAGGCAAAGTAGTAATGTGGCTGAGTTAATGTAGAAAAGTACCACCAAGTGTTTTTATCAAAGCTCGGATAATGTTAATAAAATTTAGCTATTATAGATTTATGATTAAATCTTAGTAATTGTTAACTTGAATATATAATAACGATTAATATAAAATTTTCAGAATGAAGAGAACTAAAACGACGCCTATTACAAGTTTTTTCCCGAAAAGACATCACAATGATGATGCACAAAGTCACCGGTGTTCAAGTCCCTTAGATGAACCAACTGAAATTGAAGAGCCCCAACACGGTGATACCGAAATAGGTACTAGTTCCCAACTTTCTAAAGAGCCAATTTTAGATAGGTTGACCGATTTTGATGTTATTTCTCTTCCACACGATCCTGGGTTAAGGAGAAAGTTAACAGATTTCCACATCAATGATCGTGATATAATAAGAAGAGAGTATGTTCGAAGAGGTCCATGCCAACCTCGTGATCACAAATTTCCGAAGACAAAGCGTAACTTTGTTGTTTCGTGGTTTGATAAGTTTAAGCCTTGGTTGGAGTATAGTAAAGAAAAGGATGCGGCATTTTGTTTTGTTTGTTATTTATTCAAAAGTGAATCCGTATCCGGTGGTGAGGCATTTGTGAATGGGGGGTTCAAAACTTGGAGCAAAACTGATGCATTTAATAAACATGTTGGTAATCATATGAGTGCTCATAATAATGCCATGAAGAATTTTGATGTTTTTAATAAACAAAAATCTTCTATTATGTGTTGCTTTGAAAATTACACCAAAGAAGCTAAAAATGATTATCGCATTCGATTGTAAGCTGCAATAGATGCATTACGGTTCATTACTCTACAAGGGTTGGCATCTCGTGGTCATGATGAAAGTGATGAATCCTTAAACCAAGGCAATTTCCTAGAGCTTAGGAAAACATTTGCAAAGCGTGATAGTAATGTGGCTCAAGCTCTTTTTGATAAAAAGGTACCTGGTAATTGTACTCTCATAGCACCTGGAATCCAAAAACAAATTGGTAGTGTTTTCGCAAAGGAGACCACTAAGAAAGTCTTAGAAGAACTACATGGTGGGTTTTTTGGTATACTTGCCGATGAGTCAGCCGATATAGCTGATAAAGAACAAATGGCTCTTTGTTTGCGGTATGTTGATTATAAAACAGGAGAGGTGAAAGAAAGATTTTTGGGTATTGTGCATGTGGGTGGCACTACTTCCCTAACACTTAAAGCTGCGATAGAAAAGTTGCTTGGAGCAAATTCTCTTACTCTTTCTAGTATTAGAGGTCAGGGCTATGATGGTGCTAGTAATATGAGAGGTTCAATTAATGGTCTTAAAACCTTAATCATGAAGGAGTCTCCTTCTGCTTATTATGTTCATTGTTTTGCTCACCAACTTCAACCTACACTTGTTGCAGTGGCTAAGAAAAATGTTGATTGTAGTGTCCTTTTTTATTCCCTTGCCACTTTACTTAATGTAATTGCAAGTTCTTGTAAGCGTAAAGATATTCTCCGAGAAAAACAAGCTGAAAATATTCTAAAAGCATTACAAAAGGGTGAACTTGTATCTGGAAGTGGCTTAAATCAAGAGAAAGGTTTAAGTAGGCCAGGTGATACTCGTTGGGGATCTCACTTTAAAACCATTTTGAGTGTGTTTGATTTATTTCCTAGCATTCTTGATGTTCTTGATGCCATTGGTGAAATTTGTGATGGAAGTGAGCTAGTAAAGGTGGAGAGTCTTGCATATACTATGCGAACATTTGATTATGTATTTATTGGGCAATTGATGATTACTATTTTTGGGATTACTAATACATTGAGCAAAGTTTTACAAAAGAAAGATCAAGATATTGTGAATGCTATAGCTCTTGTTGATGTGACAACAAATAATTTAAAGAAGATTAGAGAAGATGAGTGGATTGCTCACATGGAAAAGGTGACATCATTTTGTCAAAAATATGAAATCACTGTTCCTATCATGAGTGATATGTATGTGGTTCCGGGGAGATACAGGCGCGGAAAGAAACAAGTGGATAATCTACATCATTTTCGAATCGACGTGTTTTTGAGTTTGATTGATCAGATTGTGCAAGAAATTGATGATAGATTTGATAAGAGAAGAAGAGATATACTTATTTTTATGTCATGCTTCCATCCTAGAGATCGGTTTTCTGCATTTGATATTAGTAAATTGGTTCGACTTGCTCGCTTCTATCCTTGTGAATTTTCAAGTACCGATTTACAACATTTAGAATATCAACTTGGAAATTTTGTTGAAGATGTTCAAGTGATGATGATTTTGGAATTTAGAGAGTCTAAACGATCTTTCCATGAAGCTTGTTGAGACGAGAAAACATTTGGTACACATAAAGGTCTCACTACTACAGATACATGCTATAACAACGGTCAAAAACCGTTGTTATATAAAAAAGCGGACGTTGTTAAAGCGTCTGTTGTAAAAGGTTTTAACAACGGTTGGTTTTCTTAAGGAAACCGTTGTTAAAAATATTAACAACGGTTTTAAGTATAAAAACCCGTTGTGGAAAGTGTGACTCAATTTTGGGGGGAAAGTTATAACAACGGGTTTTAATATACAAAACCGTTGTTATAACTAAAGACAACGGGTTGTTTGTAAATAACCGTTGTTGTTTGTTCTTAAAAAATAAAAAAATAAAAAAAATTAAATATTACTAGATGCATGCATAATTACGGCCCGTTAGAATTCCGATGCATGCATTATTACTGACATCACTGTGCATATGAACGGACAATATGGAATGAGAAGGGTTAGTAATAAGATTTGAAGCAGCATTGAGAGATATGATGATGATTATGGCACAACTTCCTAACATATATATTAATTAAAAAACAACTCAACCCACACATTGCTTAGTATAAATACATTGCATTATCTCAACTAACATTTCCTTTATCTCAATATATACATCTCCAAACCCTAACTGCTAAAACAAACTCCAAATAAATAACTCTACTTAATCTTTCAAAACAAACTCCAAACTCCAACAAAATGAATGATTTCATCCTTAAGACTCTTACTATGATCGATCCGAACTGAAGCACGCCAAAGAAGATGGCTTGACGGAGCAACGATTGCGGCTATATGACGATATAAGAAAGCTGCTGAACGGAACCTCAAATAGCCAAGGAGGAGAGGACGGATACGATAGAGGAGAATAAGATCCTCTATGAAAATATAAGAATTGCATTTTTATATATGTAATTTTTTTTTTAATTTATGTATTTATATATATATATATATATATATATATATATATATATATATATATATATATATATATATATTATGTTTATCTTGCTTCTTCATCTTGCTTCTTCATTGTTTTACTAACTAATTATGAGAACAATACTTAAACAAATAACATAATGGTCGATAAAAACACATACATGCAAAAGAAATAAATAGAAAAAGAAAATAATGACGATGAAACTAACAGTGATGGCGAGATTTTTGATAAATACGAACGTAAGAGACAATGAAATCAAAGTGATGGCGAGAAGATAAAGCGACGATGAGAAAGAGAGAAAGAGAGAAAGAGAAAGTGTGTGTTTTGTGTTTGTGTTTGTCTGTTGTGTTTGTGTTTGTGTATTAAGGGTTGTATTTTGTGGGCTGCAGAGACTTGTGTTTGTGTGGTTTATAGTATGGAAGGTATTGACAACGGTTATTAAACAACAACCGTTGTGAAATATGTTTTAACAACGGTTGTAAAAAACACCCGTTGTCAAATATGTTTTAACAACGGGTTACAAAAGTAACCGTTGTGATTACTTTTCACTAACTTTGCGCCAATTTTGCGCCAAATTATTAACAACGGTTGTGCATGTGTGACCCGTTGTTAAAACTAATAACAACGGTTTTTATAACCATACCCGTTGTAATTAATTTTAGTAAAATTCGCACCATACATTCTACAACGTCTATTGTGATTTTCGTGAATAATCGTTGTTAAAGGGGCGTTGTAGTTGCCTGGATTTGTAGTAGTGTCTACTTGCTTCTCAAGCTTGTATTGGTTCTTCCTGTGGCGACAGCAACTGTGGAAAGGGCTTTCTCAGCAATGACGTATATAAAGAATAAAGTTCGCAATAGCATGGGAGATGAGTTGTTAAATGATAATTTGGTTGCGTTTATAGAGAGAGATTTATTTTGTAAGATTAGTGGCGAAGAACTCGTAGACCATTTTCAAAATATGAGAACTCGCCGGTTACAACTAGATTAATATTTAAGTTTGTAATTTGGAATTCATGACTTAGATTTATTATCTCGTGGTATTCATTTTTTTACAATTATGGGAAAATAAATTTCGCTACCCCTTATTTCGAATCCTAGATCCACCCCTGGTTGTTGGTTTTTAACTTTCTTTACAGCTGCCAAAAAAAAAAAAAAAAGTATTTCTGATTAGATAGGACTCATAGGAGTAGTTAGTATACAAAAGTTGTTACCACTAACATCACAAGTATCACAGTCCTAACAAGAGTCCTTAACATCCTTTAATAATATTCCCTGATTATTGCCTTATACTCCCTCCTATTCACCATTTTCTTCCCTATTTTCTTATTCGGATTATTCGGGTTTTCTTCCCTATTTCCTTTTTTGGGTTGATTTGTGTGGTCCAAATTAAATTACATGTGGGGTAGTGTGTTTTGTGTGGTCCAAAATTCATTTCTTATTCCTTGTGCAAAAAGGAAAGGGGAAGAATATAGTGAATAGGAGGGAGTATAACTTAACACAAGACAACAAAAAACTTTGAATATAACCCCGTACCCACAGACCATATTACTCAAACACTCGATTCCTTTATTTCCTTAGTATCCACTTTTAGTCCCTCACTTTCATGGAAACTCTCCAAGTTCATGCACCTTCCCATTATCACCATCCTCCTTTATTATCCATGTACTTTGTACTTAAATTCCTTCCTTCACATATATATTATATACAGCCCCTTTTCCTATCTCTTCCTTAAACTTCCTTATTCCTCATTACACCAACCCAATCAATATAAACTCCCAATTCCCTCATTCTTGTCATACATCAATGGAACAATCAACGAATTCATTAACGGAAACCTCTTCTTCATCCTCATCCTCATCCTCATCCTCCAACACACAAACCCAAAAACCTGACCGAATACGGGGACCATGGTCAGCGAAAGAGGACCAGATCCTAACACACCTAGTAGAGAAACATGGTCCGCGAAACTGGACTGTTATCAGCCGATTCGTAAAAGGGCGGTCGGGTAAATCATGTAGGCTAAGGTGGTGCAACCAACTCGACCCAAATGTAGCACACCGCCCATTTACCTCGGAAGAGGATCAAACCATTTTAACGGCACATCCCAAGTATGGCAACAGGTGGGCCACCATTGCTCGACTTTTACCTGGGAGAACTGACAATGCGGTTAAAAATCACTGGAATTCTACTCTTAAGAGAAGGAAGAGTGGTAATTACCGCGGCAATGTTTTGGTGAATGGTGATCATCAAGTAATAGACGGCTGCGATGGGATGAGATATGGAAATGAAGAAAATGACCCTATGACGGAATTGACCTTGGCGATGCCAGGGAGTAGGGGAAATGAGTTTTTTGGGCTGAGATGAAAGGTTGTTTTTTTTATCGCTCGAGAGGTTAGGATGGCGTCGTTTGTGCCTCAAACTAATGGATTTTTTTAAAATTAATTACGTTATTCTTTGAGTTATTCTTATTAAATTACACAAAAGTCTTACTTTAGACGCATATTATCCGTCTAAAGTTATAGACGGGTCAAATATTACACCACTTTCATAATAAGACAAACAATAAGTGGGATGTTACCACTTTGTCTTATTATATAAGTGGTGACATATTTAACATGTCTGCACTTTAGACAAATATATCCGTCTAAAGTAAGACTAATTGATTAAATTATTGGTTATTGTCTTGTATAACAACTTTATATAAAGTCTTGTGTACGGATCTTTAACATGAAAAATTTTTGTCTTCCGAACGACCGTACTCTCTACATTTAATCTAACTCTTTATAATATCAGCTATTCTTTTATAGTCATTTTATAACATAAGAGTTACCAATAGAACATATTAGCCCAAACAAGTCTTTGTTCTTCATTGCGATAGTTCACGTTTCTTATTCCTATTGTGCAAGCACTGACCACTAAGTAGCCAGTGGCGGACGCAGGAATTCATCGAAGGGGCACAAAAAAATTTTCGATACATTATTTTTTATTTTAAACCGCATTTTTTTATTATGGATTTTTTTCCCTCCCAAATAATAGAAAAATAACTAATTTTAATAATTTTTTAGTTTAAAAAATAGTATTTTATTTTGAACTTTTTTCTAAAATATTTAAATTTGAAATAAAGGTAGTAATTTATAATGAATAATATCTCCTATGATAAGGTATCTCCTCCTATTCAATTTTATAGTTTCTCCTTTCATTATAATACTCCTTATATATTAGAGAAAGGGGAATTATATGCTGAATATGATTGAGTATTATATTCTAATATTTGATTGAACACTAAACACCAGTGGTTCAATGGTAGAGAAGAAGGTATTGTAAGCTTGAGGTCAAGGGTTCAAAGCGTGGGAGAAACAATTTTTACTTATAATTTGTAGCTTACTAACGAGATGGGGCCTTGATATAATGACTCAGTTTAACAAAAAAATTATTTAGCAAAACCTTAGGGAACCAGAAATCGAATCTGAACTACATCAACCTATTGCTAATATCTGGTACTTAGACCATCCCCAAGCAAGGATCGCGCTAACTAGGTCACGACCCATTTTTACTCCTAATCACCTTCTATTAAGCTTGACCCACTTTTACCCTCCCAAGCAGAAGGTCACGACCTAGATCACAAACCGAATCATTTTCCACTTTCCAACATTTCCAATCATTTACCACATACTTTATCCTACCAAAACCTCTCTCTTACTTTTTCTATTATTATTTATTAACAAATTAATTAATAATTACTCCAATACTTTTTCTATTATTACATTGATAAACGGTTATACGATCGATCAATCAAAGTTTAAATACATCGACATATATAGTCTAACAATTGTTAATTACATCAAACGATTTATTTTGTAGGCTTTATTTGTTTTACGCCGAATACAAATTGTAGATACCTCATTTCTGCACCTCCCGCCAACACCCCCCCACTTTGATGATGATTGAGATGCATGTTTGACACACGGAACGATTTTATGACAGTTCGTAAGTTCATCGACAAGTGATGGCTCAAACACTCGAGTCAACCTCATGGTCGTCATCTACGCGCCGATACGGTCGTTTTGACAGTAATTAGAGTTCATTTGGAGTCCGGGTCAAAAAACCGCTTCATTTTCGAAAAACCGTTTAAATGCCGAGTCGGAATGTTCCGGAATGTTCTAGAATTCTCTGGATATTTATTCCTAATTAAATTTAATACTTTTAAGGAAATATATTCCGTATATTGTGTTTCATGGAATAAGGAAGTGTATATCTACCGAAATTCCATAAAAAACGCGGAAATCTTTCTCGCTGAGGAGGAAACCTCTAGGGAAATGACGCAGCAGGTGCTGCGCCTCTTCCAAAGGTCGCAGTGGCTGCTGCGCCTCTTCTCTAGCCCTCTTTTCATGCTTTCCGGAATATTTCCGTGATTTGTTTCCGTATCCTGTCATTCCTAAACTCCTTCGTGTGTTTAGTATAAATAGAGATTTTCGGTCTCCATAGTTGGCACGCGAGTGTCCACCCTTCTCTTCTCTCTTTGCATTCTAGACCACGCTTTTGCTTTCGGCGCCTACGTGCTTGATCAACTGACCACGTAAGCTCAGATCATTCTGAGTCTCAGTCACGTTGCATAGACCGACAAATTTGACCAACTCCACATTAATCAATCTAATCAATCTTTTAAATCCTTTAACACGGGCACTTTCCACGCATATTCGAGTCGAGCAATCACTAAACGATAACTTTAGTCAATCTCGTTTAAATCAAACATGTAAGTACGAGAGTGTAAATCTCATTTATTTATTGTACTTTTATTTTGTATCATTCGAATGTAAGATCTACATCAGAAGCACGTTCAAAATCGTCTTAAAAACCTTTCTTTAAAACCGTATTTACAAAACAGTAAAGATCTGAGGTCAAGAAATAACGCAGCAGCAGCTGTGCCACTTCGAAGAGTCGCAGTATATGTTGCGCCTCTTCCTGAGGTTGCCGTTGCTCCTGCTCTTCTTCTTCTTCCTCCTCGATCTTCTGCAATTTTCTATTTTTCTTATTTCTTTCGTTTCTTTTGTTCGTTTCAGTATATAATCATGTTTTATTAATCCTTTTCAAATTATAACGTTTTAATTCGACTTAAATCCCTTATAATTCGATATTTGTGGGTTTTCGTCATCTTATTCAAACGCGGATTTAAGAGGCTCGATTCGTTCATATCAAGTCCCTTGAATTCGTCTCTGATATATGTTTTAATTCTGTTTTCTTCATCAATTTTTAATCTTTAATTCCGCCTCTAACTACAAGTTTGCACATAAACTCGTTTTCGACATCGTAAATAATATCTAACATGTTGTAGTTCGTTTCAATCCGATGTTATCATCTTATGACGGTTCCCGGATGTATGTATTCTGTTAGATCACTTCCACTTGAATTCTAATGTCAATAATCGACCTTAAATTACCAATGAACGATAACAATCCATGATTTCGATTTCACGGCCGTCGAATCAAACGAGAGAATGACGATTTAAGAAGTGCTGTGCCTCTTCCAGAGGACGCAGCAGATGTTGTGCCTGTTCCGGGTTGGTTTATGTCCCTAAACTCATTCTCGCCTTGACGTAGCTCCTAATTACGTATTTAATCAACTAATAATCGTATTATCGCCTCTAATCTGACGTATTCTCATACTTTTATTTTACTTTTACTTTCTTTTATTTCCTTCTTCAAAATCCCGTTCTGAGCGTGCTTTTGACGTAGATCAAATAACCTTTGTAATTATTGTAGTTTTAGGTATTGCAATTATTTAATTTTATTATTTTATTATAATTTATTTGTATGGCATTCACATGTAATCGAATCTAACATCCTACTTGGCCAATTGAGTGCTAAATCACGTGTTAACCGAGCGTAGTCTAATCTCATACTAGGATTAATCGTGTTTGTTTGCATTACATGCATTACATCGACAACATATCAAATATGAACGATTTCCCTAATCATTAGTAGAGGCCGCTATCGAGGCGGGCGAGATTAGGTGTTCGATTAAAGAGCTTCCTAATACGTACCCTCACCTCTTACTCCAGTTATCTCTGGACATCCATGTCCATTGACATCTTCGAGAGTCATTCTAGACATAGAATGCTAAGGGTAACGAGTTCTTAGTGTTCATGTCATTACTTTTGTGTCTTGACATGGCACGAGATATTCGAGCAGTTTCAATTTTTCCACAATAAATTGGTGGTGACTCCACAAATGCAGGCTTATTCAAACCTTTCACCGGTTTCAATGCCTCTCGGTGAACGCTCATGACGTGCTTTGGCAAACCCAAGGCTCCGTGGGAGAAGTGTCGCCGCCTCGAGACCAACGAGCGGGTGCGTGCGGTGGTGGTGGCTCATGTCCACGGTTTGGCGACTACTGGGATGATACACTTAAGTGTTACCCAGGGTGAAACTTGAACGAGGTTAGGGAATAGTTTATACGAGACAGTTGTCGGTTTTTATTACTCGACCTTCTTAGGTCGTTTTATTCGGCCTTCTTAGGCTTAACCCAACCCATTCGACCAATCGTCCCGCCTCAACGGTCCAAATTCTTATCTGGGCCTAAGGATAGATAGCGATTGATGTCAACCATACCGTGGTACATACTCATATTTGTATCAAGGGCTTTCACTACTCGAGGAAATGGACTAGGAACCGACCTTACTCATGTTTGGCACGGACCTCTCCCGGCACCGGGGTTTGATTGCTTGGTATGGCAACCCACCTTTTAAGCCAAACCCCTTTAAATGCACTCAAAGATACCGTTATAATGCCCATATATATGTTTGTATCATATACGTGATCAACATTTGTAAACAAAACCATGACGAAATTTTGTAAAATAAAATTCTTTTCAAAATGTAAATATTTTTGAAATGGCCTAAAATAGTGCAAAATAAGCCGAAACTCTGTCCAAATGTCGAGTCAAAATTCGGGCCTCAAACCCATTTCAAACCTCACTTCGGTCCAGCACTCCTACAAATACACTACAGATTGTCCGGACAAGCATTTCAAAATTTGTCATTTTCAAACCTCACTTGACAGGGTGGCACACGCCCACTTCATGAGTCGAGTCCTTTTTGAGTAAGTGTGCTAAAATGGTCGATCGTGTTTTGATTCGTCGTCGATCTCTTATCCCCAGTTCCAAAATGGTGGGAACTAGTTACTAAGCGTTAATGGTCAACCTCAACCGTCCGTAAATGGTAATGATCAAATCCTAGTCGCGCTCATTTGTCTCGGACAAGCCAAGACTAAGCTTATGCTCGTCTTAACACCATTGAAGGCCGAATTGTTGTTGTAGAAGCTAGACTTCCTCCTGCAGAGGATGCCATCCCCGACATGGTGATACACGACAATATTCCACCCTTTGTTGGACAACCAAAAGTCAATCCTCCACGAGGTCCTACTGAAGCTGAAAAACGACTCCAATATTTGGAGGAACAACTAATGTACCTCAAGGGAGATGACATCTACGTGGGAAAACAATCGCAAATATGAGACAGTGAACGCTCAATCTGCCAACTAACTTCAACATGACCGACATCCCGATGTTTAAGGGGCATGAAAGCCCGTTGAACCATATTCGTGCCTTCAAAGATTATATGTCTACCAAAGGCATCAAGCCAGAGATGTTCCTAAGGATCTTTCCTTCATCTCTCGATACTATTTCTAAGCAATGGTTCTACTCTTTGGAACACAAGAAAATTGCTACTTGGGATGACGTTGCAATTGAGTTTACCAAACAAAGACGCGAGATAATGCTGAAATTCAAGTCAACATGCGCACTCTAGAGGTTCTTACCCAAAATAAGAAAGAAGGATTCACCGACTTCCTAAATAGGTGGATAAAGACTAGCACACAACTCGTCGAACGCCCAGACGAGGCTACTCTTGTTGAAAATTTCATGAACAACTTAAGGCCAATCTATCTCACGAACCACCTAAGGTACCAAAACATAAAGTCTTTCAAAGATTTAATCGTTTTTAGGAACAAGAATTGAAGATGATATCCGTAAAGGACTCTTGTCCAAAACAAAAGAGGTCGCGGATATCAAGGCGCAACGAGTCGTTCTTATGGCTCCACTAGTAAGACCGACGAGGTCAACCTCGTCGAATCATCTACCAGGAAGAATAACCCACAAAGGAAGTTCACCAACGTTGGTGACTCATACTCCAATGCTCTAAAAAGATTCATGAAATAAGGCAAGCTCCTACCTATAGGACCTACACGACCCAGGAGAAGAAATCTAAATTTGGGATGAGAATGCCCTCTGTGAGTATCATAGAGGCAAAGGGCATGTGATGTAGAAATATTTCAAATTAAAACATGTCATTCAGGATATGAATAAAGATGGGCGCCTACCTATACCTCCTGAAGCAAGCTTTAACAATAGAATCCTCTTGGAATTCGATGATCACTGCACGAGGAATCCACCTTAGATTGCTCACACCTCATCTCTCCGGATGAGGATGAGGTCAATGCACTAGAAAATGAGGAGAGTTATTCCACCATCTCCCTACTATCGCCGATTTTGTCGCATGGGCAAAGAGTGTATGTCAAGTTTCGAGCTAGAAGCGTGAGGGCATCCCTACGCGGTCCAAGCACTATACCTAGGGGAAGACAGCGTGGTTCCAATCTTATCTCGAGAATCCACAATGCAAGAAGTGATCGCGTGGGACCGACGATTTGGTCGAGCAAATAATCAGTCTAGAGGCTAAAATCATAACTCTTTGAGAGCTCAATATCGTGAAATGAGTTTGGGAGGATGACGACGAAGATGTTTACCTCACAGAACATCCTCTGGTCAACGCTAATGAAGATCAAGATGTGGACCACCTTACTCGCTCAGGATGTCCATATCAAAATGTCACTCAAACAAGTGGTCCAGTTACTACTAAGACCAATGTCATCACACCAAACAATGGCGAAGATACTTCTCCTGACCATTTATTAAAGCAACTTCAAAATACAAAGGCTGATCTTTCAGTCTGGCAACTAGTTGCAAGTTCATTTCCTCATCGCCAGGCTCTACTGCAAGCATTGGCTAATTTGAATGTAGCACCTGACTCTACACCTGGACGCACGTCATCAACCTAGTCTTCCAAGACTCGAACCAAGCTAAGTAACCTTGATTACTTTCTCGATGATGATTTGCCTCCCTTTCACGTCACTCAAAACCTTGCTCTATACATCACTGAGTCACATGCTTGAAGAAAAATGTACCCATGACTTTCGTGGATGATGGCTCATGAATGTCATACCACTAAAAACAACATACAAGTTAGGCATGAAAGAATCAGGTTGGACTCCTACTAACCAAGGCGTTCGGGCGTGCGATGGCAACGCGACGTCAAGTAGTGGTGCTAGTTAACCTTACTTTGGCCATCGAGCCAATTGAGAGAAAGGTTAATTTTAGGATAGTGGACATTGAGGCATCTTTCAATATAGTTTTGGGTAGGCCGGATTCACGCCAAAGCGTAACATCCACCTTACACCAAAAGATCAAGATCCCTCTAGATGGCAAGGCAGTGATGATCACTTTGTCACCTATCAAGGCCGTGATAGAGAAAATGTTAAGCAACCAAGTAATTGCAGATCCAGTGTATGAGCTTGGAGGATTTCAAATCATAAACCTTATAGAGAGCGAGTGGCTCCTTGTACTTCAACCCATACTCCAACTTAGTGGTCAACCACATACTCAAATCCCAGGGATACTTCCCACGAATGCCACTAAACCCCTTAGAAGAATGCCTTTACACCTTTTAAGGAAGGAGACTCCCAAAGAATACCACTAGGCTTGGGGTACAAACCTAGAAAGGCCGAAACTCTCAAAATGCTTGCTCAAGTTCAAAATGGCAAAATTCGGGGGAATCCAAATGTAACCCTATCTCCATACACTACATGGTTACTTCATCGAGAGAAGGGATTGTGAAAATTTTTATGCATTTCC
Source organism: Silene latifolia (assembly GCF_048544455.1). Classification (NCBI taxonomy): domain Eukaryota; kingdom Viridiplantae; phylum Streptophyta; class Magnoliopsida; order Caryophyllales; family Caryophyllaceae; genus Silene; species Silene latifolia. The sequence continues at coordinate 100,069 of NW_027413313.1, forward strand.
GTAACCTTGGAGATACAAAAGGCATTCAACTAGCTGGAATCGAGGTCTTCCACGATTGCTACTTCATTCCTTCGAAACGGTTCCCTACGAAAAACTCGTCGACACCTTGTCTCGATGGGCGGTTGTTAGCCTCATGTTTGGAGAGGATCGATTCGTCGGGCGGCGCGCAGGATGAGATCATTACCATGATATACGGGAAGATCATTGATCCATATTAGACTCTCTAATAAAAAATTAAATTATCTCATAATTTATCATTTAGGTGATCTATGTAACATGCATGCAAATATAAAAGCATAAAAATGAAAGTTTAAGGAAAAACAATTTCCTTACATTGATTTTATGGTAAAATGGGCACAAACTAGATCACCTTACTAGTTTGTTCTTGAGCTAAAAAGATATGGATGATCCTCCTTGAAAAACCTTCAAAAAGAAAGTCTACTTCAAGTTGCACCCAAGAACTCAACCCAAAAATCTAACAAGTATTTAACTAGAAACTAGTTAAAATTATACCCTTGATAATATTTTAATATTACTAACTCTCTTAGTAAATATTAATTTTGTATACTAACAA
>NW_027413314.1:0-99268 GCF_048544455.1 Silene latifolia
AACAACAGTAGCCGACAACAACAACAACAACAATAACTACAAACACGACCAAACCATCAACCTAACACCCTCTACAAACCACCCATTTTCCGCCACCTATATCCACCCATTACACCACCCATGACACCCACTCAACTCTCCTCACCACCCACGACAAGGACCACCCAAGAGCTCCTCAAGTGGGCTACAAAAACCAAGGTAAAAATTTGTCTTAAGACAGTCACACAACAACAACAAATAACCATATTATGCTCGGTCAAACTCGATATATGGTGGTCGATGATGGTCCTAGGGCGGGTCAAGGTTGAGGTGGGTCAATGGTATTAGTTAAATAATATATAAACTAGTATAAGACGGTCTTACCTTACGATCTCGAGGTGGGGGGGATAAATCTCCCTTGAAATCTCCCTCTTTTCTCTCCTTTCATTTGTGTGGATTATGTTGAGATTTTGTGGTGAGGTGAATGGATAAGATGGGTGGATAGGGATAGGGTGGGTGTATATATATGGGTAAATACATGCTCTAAGTAAATGCAATTCTATATGACATATATAACAAATGAATGCAATCTAAACTACACTAGATTATGCATGTTTTAAGTAAAAATGCTTAGGTCACCTATGATCAAACCTCCCCAAACCGATTTAAGCACTATTTCTAGTGTAGGAAAAATGAGTTTTGGTTATTAGTGACTATACATGAATGCAAATTTAACTATATGCAACTAACTATATGAGACGTGTGAGATATATTACAATGTAAGTTATATTATATGATTGACTATGATGTATGTTACTTCATGGTTGAACCTCCTCAAACCGAATTTAAACACTATTGCTAATGTAGGAAGAAAGGGGTTTAATCATGATGTAAGTAAACTAGAATACAATCTAATCTAAAATGGAATGCAATGGAACTATACAATAGGGGAAAGAAATGGTTCTTGCAATCAAGATCCCAATCAAAGCCCCCTTCATCGAGGCTATCATCATCTCTACTCTCTTCTTCTTCTTCCTTCAAAATGCTCAATTAAAATATGAGATCCCTCCCTTTCATCTCTCATGCAATAATTAAATCAATGAATGCAAAATGACAATAAATACATATATACAAGTTAATGTTTATTGAGGAACTCCATCAAACCAAAGGTTATCAATTAATAGATTCATGTCAAAATATCACTAGCACTCAAAGCACGTAGAAGTCGGTCAAATTCTTGGGAGTGGGACATAAATAAGCATGAATAGCAACACAAGATTATGCAATGAAATAATTCCCAAGTAATAGATCGAACAAGCATGTGAAGAATATTGTGACAAAAATTATAAGAGATGTGATGGATGGAAGGAACATGAAACGAATTATTGGTTAACACTTCACTAAACTCGTCCTCCAAATAGTCAAAATCACCACATTCAAGGCAATTACTCGCATTTTCATCCAAGTTAACCTTAATGGTGTCTATTTGGGGTTCTCAAATGTCATCATATTCCTCATCCCAACAAGGACCATTATCAAAGGGGTTGTCATAACAAGACTCACCAAGTTCAACACAATTATCTCCCTCTAACATGTCATCCTAAAAGGGTGAGTTTTCACTCAAGCTCACATCCATCTCACTCTCATTTTGCCCATTAGCATTAAATTTCATGGAAGTTGGGTTCATTGTCACACAAGAAGAGTAGGGTGACGGCATCCAAGCATTGGTTTCACAATCAAGAATGTACTCCTCATCATCATCACTCTCTTCATCTATCACTCCATCTTCCCAAGGAGGGGCAAATTTGTGAACATAGTAGGTTGGCTAAAGGTTATGGGAAGGTGTCTCATTCTCACAAATCTTATTTTTATCGTAGTTTTCCTTAATGAATTTTTGAAATGTAGTTTTTATCGATTCCAACATACCTTCCTTGGCACTCTCAAATATGTCATGCACAATTTATTTAAGACACTCGGTGGCCATGACCTTAACAAATTCCCAAAATTCCTCACAACTCATCTCACATATCCTACCACCACTCAAGTGAAATTCTAAGTTATGGGTTTCAAGGTTCATGTCATCACAAACAACACAACATGCTTCATAATTTGAAAAAGTATAACCATGATGCCAACCATAACTCATATAATCTTCAAATCTTGCAATATACTTATCAAATGACTCATTTTCATATTACCAAAAAGTGAAAGTAGACATGTTTATCATCTGAAATAGAACAAGTACAAGAAATAAAATCCTCAAGGAACCAAGATTCCTCAAGAAGAAGCACAACTAAAACTAGACAAAAGAACGATTCAAATACAAACACCGTCCCCGACAACGGCGCTATTTTGATGAAACATTGTCGTTGTATGCTCTCAGACACATTTATACCCAACTACTAGCATAGCAAGCAAGTCGGGGTCGAACCCAAAGGAAGGGAGTACTCAAATTGTTCAATCTAATTGTAGTTGCACTAGGGGTTGTCACAATTGGTTTAGATTGATGATTCTATACTAATGAAAGGTAAACAAGTAATAAAACAAGGGTGTGATCAAATGATAAACAATATTAGGGAATCATGGGATCATAGGGGAATCATGGTGAGATCAAACAAACAAGTTTCATAGATGCAAGCAATTATTATTGTTGGAATTAATTTAGTGTATATCTTACGATTCCTAGGGGAACCTTAGGTCTCGGAGCCGAGTCGGTCAAGACTTTACAACACCTACAAGTCAACTTGGTTTTCCCTATTCATGGTGAAATAACATAAATGAGTCCTAGGAAGGCTTGGGTCCCAGAGCCGAGCTGGTCAAGACTTTACAACACCTACAATTGACTTAATTCTTCCTGATCAACTATATGCATGGTCTAACAAGCCTTGAGTTGGTTTATATCTTACAAGTCTTGTTGAAAGGATAAGAGAATCAAGCTAGGTTTTCAATCAAGCAATTCATCAAACATGACATGTGCATAAGTTGAAAATACAATAAGTAAGCATTCATATGAACTCATTAAGCATAATCTTCCCCATGATTAACTCCCCTAATCCCCTACTAATCCCTAGTTAGGAAACTACTCACTCATTATCATGGAAAACATGTTAACAATGGTGTCAATCATCTTAACAAGTATAAACATGGTGAAAGAGTGAAACAATAAACAATAAACAAGTAAAGAATGAAGGGATTATACCAATCTTAAGATAAATAAATGGAAAGGAAAGAATAATAGAAGAGAACTTGATTGATTGATGAAGAGTTGTCAATTCTCCAAATAATAACCTAATAATCTTCAATTATCCAATAAGATCTAAGAATGCTTGAACAATAATTAAGGAAAGATTAATGTATAATTTGTGGAAAGATTAAATGCTAATCTATTCTAATCTACTCCTAATGAGAGCTTAATCTAAACTAAGGAAGCATCCCTCTTAATTGTTACAAATGGAGTATATATAGTAGTACAAGGATTAGGTTTACTAAGGGTTTAAATGACGGTTAGACCCTTTAATTAAATTTAGCGCTTTGCAAGTCCCAAGAGGAACCGCATGACTCCCCATTGCGAAGACAATATTCCTGTCGAAAAATTTGCTCGTCCTGGCTTCGGGACGCCCATCCTGAGCTTGGGGACGCCCGTCCCGACGGTCAGCTTGACTATTTGAGCTCGGATTGTAAAACGGACGTCATTTCCTCATCCGGACTCCTATTGGAGTGATTCAAAAGCCTAGACCACTTTATTTTTCAACGCCGTGTCATCTATCTTAGTTTCAGAATCAAACAAGAAACTGTTGATTTGGTTCCAAGCAATTTCCTCTTGTAATGGCTCCCTTCTCGTCATCCTTGTTTAACAACTTGCAAGGATTGATTCTTGGGTCTTGGGGGTTGTCCTTCATTACCCTAAAAATTGATTTATTGAACTATGGCCTTTAGCCTTGGTCTCCTATTCGATGCTTGGTCCTTGGATGTTATCAATTTAGCTCCGTTTCACTCCGTTTGGGCAAGGTTAGTGCTCCTCTTCTACAAAGGACACCAAACCTCATACAATATGCATATTATGAAGCTAAAGACAAGAAATGACCCTAATACACATTAAAAATCATAGGAACTAGGCTAGTTATGGGACCAAAATGTGCGTAAATAGGAGTCACATCACAGTTTTGGGTGGTGACAATGATGAGTGTGAGCAAACTTTGAGGACGAAGTTCATTTTAAAGATGGTAGAATGTAACATTTCATTTTGGTGGTCATTCTTACTTGGTGGATTGTGTTGGTATTGGATTTGTTAGTGAGCGGTATTATAACACCCCCTTCTTACCCAGCCAAGGTAATTAGAAAATGATAGCATCTCGGTTTCCCGAGCCAGTAAAATCGGAATTACAATTAAGAAACTCTTTAAATAAATAACAAGTTTAGTGATTACATAAACATAAACAAATGAATAAATGAAGTACAACTCGTCTATGACTATATCATTCACCTAGTGGCTATGTACTCGACTCCAAAGTCTGTAGCGCGGCCCGAAACCCGATCATGTCAACAAGCAACACCTATGCTCAACCTGCTCCCCATATGATCGGAAATATCATATAGATCGACACAAGCCACCCCGGAAATAGGTGACAATTACACAGACACACAACACGTCAGTTTCAATAAATAAAGTGAGACACGACACAAAGTGTTTGAGTATGCAATATGACTATGATATGAATGAGACACTATCAAACAACCATCACGCCGGTACCGGGACATGCTCAGACGTACCTACAACCACCGGTGACAGGTACACGCCCAAGAGTCCAAGACACCACACCACACAAATTAAACAGGTACCGGGACACGCCCAAACGTATCGGGCCCGGAAGCAAGTCGGGTCCCCTGCCAGACGTCGTGTCTCAACTACATGAGTCCCTCCGTACTCAAGTCATTAATGTGCACATCCCTCTTGGAGTGGGAAGCTCCAAGAGGCGACCCAAGCGTGAGACGGTCTCCCAACCGCCTCACGTCTCCTCAATAACAAGTAACCAACAAAAATCATCATGTCTTCCAATATACATGTCAAACAACACAAATGTAAGATACCACACAATATGCCAATTACCGATTCATCATGATACATATTCCCAAATACGATATGGAATACGTCTCATATAATGCAGGTAATGACAAATGATCCACTAACAACATACACATTATCGAAATTGAGTAGGATAAAGCTACCTTTTATCAAATCTCCATAAGTTACTCGACACAAGCAAGATCCGTCTCATTAAACCGTCTCACAAAACCGTCACCTAAATAGAATAATTAAATATATTTAATTACTAACTAATCTAATTAACAATTATTCTAATTAAATTAAATAGGTAATTAAAGAAACAAAACCCGCCTTAAACTACCCAAAACACTCGCCACATACCCACCAACCACCACCAAAACAGCCATAGATGTGGGCCACCACCACCACCACGGTGGTCACGGCTTAGCACCACTGCATCCACGCACCACCCAACACCCACCAACAGCCACGACAACCGCACCAACAACCACCACATGATACAACAATACCAACACAACACAACACACACATGTAGATACCTCATTTCTACACCTTCCGCCAACCATCTAGTGATGATTGGGCCGTATGTTTGGTACACGGAATGATTTATGACAGTCCGTAAGTTTATCATCAAGTGATAGCTCAAACACTTGTGTCTACCCCTTGGTCATCATATACGTGCCGATACGGTCGTTTTGACAGTAATTAGAGTTCATTTGGAGTCCGGGTCAAAAACCGCTTCTTTTTCTAAGAAACCGTTTAAGATGTCGAGTCGGAATGTTCTAGAATATTCCGGATATTTGTTCCATAATTAAATTTATATCTTTCGGTAAAATATCGTCTATAAATCATATTTTACGGAATAAGGAAGTAGAGATCCGCTGCAATTCCATAAAAGAAACGCGGAAATCTTTCTTCCGTAGGAGGAAACCTCCGGGAAAATGACGCAGTAGGTGCTGCGCCTCTTGGGAGGACCGCAGCAGCTGCTGCGCCTCTTCTCCAGCTCTCTTTTGCTGGTTATAGAATATTTCCGTGATTTCTTTCCAAAGTTTGGGTCATTCCAAAACTCTTCAGATTGTTTAGTATAAATAGAGACCTCCGGTCTCCATATTTTTCACGCGAGTATCCGCCCTTCTCTTCTCTCTTTGCATTCTAGACCGTGCTCTAAGCTTTCGATGCCTACATGCTTGATTAATTGACCACGTAAGCTCAGATCATTCTGAGTACCAGTCACGTTGCATGACCGACCAATTTGACCACTACACATCAATCAACCGATTAATCTAAAATCCTCCAACGAGGGCACTTTCTACATACACTCGAGTCGAGCAATCACTAATGTTAACTTAGTTAAATCTCATTTCATCAAACATATAAGTCTGAGGGTATTAAATCCCATCTTTTTTTTATTGCATTTTTATTTTCGTATCAACTAATGTAAGATTCATGTCAAAAATACATTTAAAACTGATTTTAAAAACCTTTATTACAAACTGTTTTCACAAAACAGAAGTTACCAGACGTCAAGAAGAAACGCAACAGCAGCAGCTGCGCCTCTTCCAAAGGCTGTCGCTGCTCCTGCTCTTCTTCTTCTTCCTCGGGTTTTTGTGGTTTTGTTCTTTTTGTCTTATTTCCTTTCATTCCTTTGTATATAAACCATGTTTTAATATTCTTTTTCAATTATAACGTTTATTTTCGACTTAAATCCCTTATAAATCGATATTTGCGGGTTTTCGTCATTAAATCAAACTCGGATTTTAGAGACTCGATTTGTCCATATCAAGTTTCTGGAATTCGTCTTTTGTACATGTCTTCTTTGTTTGATTTCAGTTTGTCAAGTTCTTTTCAAAATTCATTCCTTGATCATAGATAAATCTAATTCGTTTTTAACTTGTTTTAATTTGTTTTAATCCGTGTTTATCGCTTTTATGACCGTTCCAGAAGTAATTAACCTACTAAATCACTTTCACTTGAGTTCGATAATTGATCGTAAAACATACCAAAGAAAATTAACTACCCGCGGTTCTGACTTCACAACCAGAGAGCTCAACTCAAGAAGAGACGCAGGAATAGCTGTGCCTCTTCTAAGGGACGCAGCGGATGCTGCGCCTGTTCTGAGATGATCTATGTCACTGAACTTCCGTTCTCGCTTTGACGTAGCCTTTAATCACGTAATTAATTAAATAATAATCGTAGTATCACCCTTAATCTGTCCTATTTTTGTCACTTTAATTTCTAAACTTTTATTTTATTTTCTTCAAATTTCCGTTTCGTGTGTATTTCTGACGTAAATCAATTAAATCATTGTAAATCATTGTAATTCATTGTAATTTTATTTATCGTCATTTATTTATCGTTTTTTGTATGGTTTATTTACTTGTTCCACACATGTAATCAATCTTAAATCCCAATTTGACATAATTGTTTGCTAAACTATTTGTTCATCGACGTAGTCTTATTCATATGTTAGGATTAATTCAATGTTTGTTGCATTACATGCATACAATCGACAACATATCAAATATGAACAACTTCCTTAATCATTAGTAGAGGCTGATATCGAGGTGGGCGGGATTAGGTGTTCAATTAAAGAGCTTCCTAATACGTACCCTCATCCCTTACTCCAGATCTTTGTGAACATTCGTGTTCATTGGCATCCACGAGAGTCATTCTAGACATAGAATGCTAAGGGTAATGAGTTCTTAGTGTTCATGTCACTACTTTGTGTCTTGATATGGCACGAGGTATTCGAACGGTTCCAATTTTCCATAAAAATTAGTGACGACTCCACAAATGCACACTTATTCAAGCACTTCCGCGCGCGCCGCGGGTGGCCCATGTCCACAGTTTGGCGACTCCGCTGGGGATTATACACTTACGAGTTACCCAAGGTGAAACTCGAACGAGGTTAGAGAATAGTTTATACGAGACAGTTGTCGATTTTCCTTACTCGACCTTCTTAGGTCATTTTATTCGGCCTTCCTAGGCCCAACCCAACCCATTCGACTAATCGCCTGTCTGGACGGTCCAAATTCTTATCTGGGCCTAATGATGGATAGCGATTGACGTCAACCATACTGCGGTACATACTCATGTTTGTATCAAGAGCTTTCACTACTCGAGGAAATGGACTAGGAACCGACCTTACTCATGTTTGGCACGGACCTCTCCACAGACCAGGGTTTGATTGCTTGATATGACAACCCACCTTTTTAAGCCAAAACCCTTTAAATGAACTTAGCATACTGTTATAATGCCTGTATGAATGCTTGTGTCATATGTGATCACCATTTTGTAAACAAAACCATGACGAAATTTCTGCAAAATCAAAATTCCTTTCAAAATGTAAATATTTTCGAAAGTGGCCTAAAATAGAGCAAAATGAGTCGAAACTCTGTCCAAATGTCCAGTCAAAATTCGGGCCTCGAAACCTATTTTAAAAACTCACCTCGAGTCAGCACTCAACTACACTATAGTTGCCTAGGATAAACTTTTCAAAATTTGTCATTTTCAAACCTCACTTAACACAGTGGCACAGTCCCACTTCACAAGTCGAGTCTTTTTTTGAGTATGTGTGCTAAAATGGTCGATCGTGTTTTGATTCGTCGTCGATCTCTTTTCCCAGTTTCCAAAGATGCCTGGAACTAGTCACGCAAGCGTTAATGGTCAAACCCAGCAACCCGAAAATGGTAATGATCTAATCCTAGCTGCGCTCATCCGTGTCCACACAAGCCAAGACCAAGCTTATGCTCGCCTCAATGCTATTGAAGGCCGAATTGTCGCTGTAGAAACAAGGCTTCCTTCTGCAAAGAACGATGTTCCCGACATGAGCGTGCATGATAACCTTCCACCCTTTGTTGGACAACCAGAAGTCAACCCCCCACTAGGTCCTACTGAAGCTGAAAAGCGACTCCAATACTTGGAGGAGCAACTAATGTACCTTAAGGGAGATGACATCTACAGGGAGAATAATGCAAGTATGAGGCAGTAAATCCTCAATTGCCAACCAACTTCAACATGACTGACATCCCAAAGTTCAAGGGGCATGAAAACCCTTTGAACCACATATGTGCCTTCAAAGATTATATGTCTATCAAAGGCATCAAACCCGAGATGTTCCTAAGGATCTTTTCTTGATCTCTCGACACTATTCTTAAGCAATGGTTTTACTCTTTAGAGCACAAGAAAATTGTCACTTGGGACGATGCCACAATTGAGTTCACTAAACAATACGCGGGTAATGCTGAGATCCAAGTCAACATGCGCACTCTAGAGGTTCTTACTTAAAACGAGAAAGAAGGCTTCACCGACTTCCTTTGTAGGTGGAGAAAGACTATCACACAGCTTGTTGAACGTCCAGGCGAAGCTACTCTTGTGAAAAATTCGTGGATAATTTGAGACCTATTTATGCAAACCATTTGAGGTACCAAAACATAAAGTCTTTCAAAGACCTGACTGTGCTAGGAACGATAATTGAAGACGACATCCGCAAAGGACTCTTGTCAGAAACGGTAGGTAGTGGATATCAGGGTTCAACGAGTCATTCTTATGGCTCCACTAGCAAGACCGATGAGGTTAATCTTGTCAAATATGCTAAGAAGAATAACCCGCAAAGGAAGTTCACAAACATTGGTGATTCATATGCCAACACTATGAAAAGGTTGATGAAACAAGGTAAGCTCCATCCCATAGGACCTACGCCTGACCCAGAGAAGAAGTCTAAGTTCTAGGATGAGAATGCATACTGCAAATATCACAGAGGTAGGGGACACAATACGGAGAAATGTTTTAAACTGAAACATGTCCTTTAGAATATGATCGAAGACGGTCGCTTACCCATACCTCTCGGAGGCAAGCCTAATAATACTAAGAATCCTCTTGGAGTTCTGATGATCACAGATAAAGAATCCACCTTGGATTGCTCACACTTCATTTCTCCAGTTGAGGATGAGATTCATGCACTAGAAGAGGATGGTAGTTATTCCACCATTTCTCCTACCATTGCTGATTTTATCACATGGGCAAAGAGTGTGAGTAGGCATGTTTTAGAACTAGAAGCTGTAGTGGCATCTCTATGCAATCCAAGCACCATACCTAAGGGAGACACGCCACTGGCTCCAATTCTATCTCAAGAGTCTATGATGCAAGAGGTAATCGCGGTAGTTGACGATCTAGTCGAGAAAATAACCAGTCTAGAAGCTGAAATCATCAGGTTAAGAGAACTCAATATCGTCAACGGGATATGGGCAGATGAGGATGAAGGTGAATACCTCATAGAACACTATCTAGTCAAGGTTAGTGAGGATATAGCCAAGGCTAACGAAGATCAAGATATAGACCACCTTACTCGCTCAGGACGTCCATATCAAAATGTCTCTCAGAACGGTCCTACCGTTAATGGTCCAGTTACTAACACCAATGTCATCACACCAAATGATGGCGAAAATACATCTATTGACCATCTACTGAAACAACTGCAGAAGACAAAGGCTGATCTTTTAGTCTGGCAATTAGTTGCGAGTTCATTTCCCCATCGCAAGCTTTACTGCAAGCATTGGCTAAACTGAACGTAGCGCACAACTCTACACCTGACGACGTAGTTAACCTAGTCTTCCAAGACTTAGTTAAACTAAGTAACCTAGTTACTTTTTCAGATGAGGATTTGCCTCCTTTCGGCGCCAGTCATAACCTCGCTCTATAGTCTATACATTACAGTCACGTGCTTAAAGAAGAACGTACCAATGACTTTGGTGGATGACGGCTTCGCGGTCAACGGCATACCGCTAAAGACAGCATACAAGTTGGGCATGAAATAATCAGATTGGACTCCTACCAACCAAGGTGTTCGAGCATACAATGGGACACAGCGTAAAGTAGTAGGGCTAATCAACCTCACTATAGCCACAGGCCAATCGAGCGAAAGGTTAATTTTCAAATAGTGGACATCGAGGCATCCTTTAATATACTTCTGGGAAGGCCTTGGATTCACGCTTCCAAAGCGGTAACATGCACCTTGCACCAGAAGATCAAAATTCCTCTAGATGGTAAAGTAGTGACGATCACTTCATCACTTATGAAGGCTGTGATAGAGAAAATGTTAAGCAATCAAGTAATCACAAACCCAATATATGAGCTTGGGGGTTTTCAGATCATAAATCTTGTGGAGAGCGAACTAGCACCTCTATACTTCAACCCATACTCCAATTTGGTGGTCAACCACATACTCAAGTCCCAGGGTTACTTCCCAGGAATGCCATTAAACCCTACCAAGAATAATACCTTTGCACCTTACAAAGAAGGAAACTCTCAAAGGATACCATTAGGTTTGGGGTACAAGCCCACAAAAGCAGAAGCCTTAGAAATGCTTACTCAGTTCCAAAATCGTAAAGACAAAGGAATCCAAATGCGACCCTATCTCCCTACCCTAAATGGATACTTCGTTAGGGAGGGGAGTCATGAATACTTTCATGGGTTTCTCGAACCTTGGCATTATAAGGGAATACAACAAGCTGGAATCGAGGTCTTCCACGATTTTTACTTCATCCCTTCAGAAACGGCTCCTACCGTCAAAACTTGTCAAGCACCTTGTTTAGACGAACAAGCTATTAGCCTTCAGTTTGGATAAGACCGATTCATCAGGGCAGCGCAGGATAAGATTATTACCATCATAATTCAAGATGACCATTTCAACCCCACAGCATTGATCACTGACACCAGCTCGAATCATCAGAAAGGATGAAGGAAGTCGATCAAGTGGACAAACGAAAAAAGGAAAGCTTTTCAAAGTCACTACTAGAGAAGGAGAGATGTTTAAAGAAGAACCTAAAGACAACGAATTCGAGTCAGAGTCGGAGTCGGAATGAAAGTCTAAGTCTAGAGAAGGCGCTAGAGAGTCTTCTTCTGTCGTCACTCCCCATCCCCTTGTTTCTCCTAGCATAGCATCGAATAGTAACAGTAGCTTGGAAAATGTCCCAGCAGCTGTCCCTTTACCGCCACTAACTACTGAACAAATGGCTTCTTTGTTTCAGCTATTTTCAAAATTTAATATGAATAAATCAGATTCTGCTTACTCCTTGTGTTTTTCTGAATGCAATTCTATTTACGATGATAATGAGGATGATACTAACCCAGACTCAGTCGAATTACCTCCCTATATAGTTAAAGAGATACTAAAAGAGGGGGAAGGGGCACCAGATATAGAGAACACCGAATCCATCAACGTAGGAACCGAACTAGAACCCCAAGAACTTAGGATAGGGAAGACCTTAAACCCTACTGAAAGGGCAAATTTTATCGAGATCTTATACGAGTTCAAGGACGTTCTCGCTTGGTCTTACAAAGACATGCCAGGTAGGAGTGAGCAAAAATTTACGAAACGGTTTTTTAATACGAATACGATACGGTATACGGTTCTCATTATACGGTTTTCCGTATACACGGTTTTTTTTCCGTATACCCGATACGGTTTTACAAACCGTTCCGTATCCGGGTCAGCGAAAATGAAAACCGGATACCCGGTTTTGACACGGTTTTGAGTAATATTAAAATATATATATATATATATATATATATATATATATATTACAAATGAAACCTCACCCTCAAAACTCATAACCCTAATTGTTATCCCTCATCCTCCGCCTCTCCACTCTTCACGCCTCCTTAGTCCTCACAAACCTCACACCTCAGTCCTCACAAAGACCTTTTGATCCCTAAATTCGATCCACAATTTCAACTTCCTCCTCCTCTCAAACAACGGATCTGTTGCACAAAATCACAAATAATCACTCTATCAATTTTTGTGTTTTGGTTGTTCATATTCATGTTTTCGATTAATTTGATTTTACTGCAATTCCACAGCAAATTGAAGTGCAAAGATGAAAACTTTCAACATTTTACTGAAAACCCACAAAAAATTTAAGTAGAAAGATGATAAATTTCAACATTTTCCAGCAAACCCAAAAAAAATTCAGGTAAAAAGATAAAGACTTTGAAACAAAGAGGGGAAAATAAGAAGTAAATTATTCAACATTTTACTGAAAACTCATAAAAAATTGAAGTAAAAAGATGAAAAGTTTGAAAGAAAGAGGTGAAAATAAGGAGTAAACATACCATGGAAGCAACTAAATGAGGAAGAAAGATGCGGGTTTTGATGGGTTTTGCAAATAAACGAGGACATTTTGGGGAATAAGAGAAAAATTGGGAGTTTGAGGAGCGAAATGCGGCTAAGTTATGGTGGTTTTGGTGGTGGTTGTTGCGGTGGAGGGAGAGGTGGCGGTTGGTGGTGGAAAATTGGATAGAATTTCTCAATCCACTCAATGTAATAGAGAAATTGGGTAACCGTATCTGGGTATCCGGATTTGTGTATACGGTTTAACCGGGTAACCGAAAACCGTATACACGGTTAAAACCGTATCGTATCCGGAATAAAAAAATTGGTGTTCAAAAAACCGTATACCCGAAAACCGTATCGAAACCGTATCGGGTATACGGTTTTGCTCAGCCCTAATGCCAGGGATCGACAGACATATTGCAGAGCATCGAATTCCAGTCAAACCAGGTTTCAAACTCGTGAAACAGAAGCTTCGTCGGATGAGGACCGAATGGGCTCTTAAGATTAAAGAAGAAGTCGATAAACAATTCAAAGCCGGATTCATCAAAGTTTCCGAGTATTCAGACTGGTTAGCTAACATAGTCCCCGTACCCAAAAAGGATGGGCGAATCCGGGTTTGTATTGATTTCAAAGACTTGAACAAAGAGAGTCCAAAGGACGACTTCCCTCTACCGCACATCGACATATTGGTAGATAATATGGTAGATCACGCGTTGTTATCCTTCATGGACGAGTATGCAGGGTATAATCAGATCAAAATGGCCATAGAAGATATGCATAAGACAGCCTTCGTTACTCAGTGGGGCACATATTGTTATACAGTTATGTCATTTGGGTTAATCAATGCTGGAGCTATATATCAGCGCACTGCGACCACATTGTTACATGACATGATGCATAAAGAAGTAGAAGTGTACGTAGACGGTATGATTGTCAAATCCAAAGATAGGAAGGGGCATATCGATAATCTTCACAAATTCTTCCTCAGATTGCGCAAGTACAACATGAGGCTCAATCCTCATAAATGTGCATTCGGAGTAACGTCAAGCAAGCTTCTGGGATATGTCGTCAGCTAGAGGGGAATAGAAATTGATCCATCCAAGATCAAAGCCTTAATCGAGATGCCACAACCCCAAACAGAGAAGGAGGTTAGAGGATTTCTAGGCGAAGTGCAGTATATAAGCCGATTCATATCAAAGCTTACTATGATTTGCGAACCCATTTTTAAGAAGCTCAAGAAAACAGATCACACCATATGGGGACGATGACTGTCAAAAGGCGTTTGACAGGATTAAGGAGATACTGGCTAAGCCACCAGTGCTAATTGCCTCCCCAACGAGATCAACCTCTTTGTTTATATCTCACAGTCACCGAAACAGCTATGGGGGCTATGCTCGCACAGACTGTTGGAAAAGAAGAAAGAGCTATCTACTACCTTATTAAAAAGTTCTTAGAATACGAGTGTAAATACACGCCTCTCGAAAAGACATGCCTCACTCTTGTGTGGGCAACAAAGAAGCTACGCCACTACATGCTTAGCTACTCTTTTAAAGTTTATTCTAAAAGGGATCCTGTCAAATACCTCTTCGAGAAACCCGTTCTCAACAGACGTTTGGCAAGGTGGACCTTAATGCTCTCAGAGTTCGATCTTAAATACGTACCTCTGAAAGTCATAAGGGGACGCGTCGTTGCCGAGTTTTTCGCAGATAATCCTATCAATGATACCCAAGCAATAGACACGTGGTCATTTCCAGACGAGGACATCCTACAGACCAATGTAGACTCTTGGGATCTTTATTTTGATGGAGCATCAAACTTAAGAGGATTTGGAATAGGAGTGTTGCTCATTTCTTCTGAAGGCGAGCATACACCACTTTCTGTCAAACTCGACTTCGAGGTGACAAATAACGCAAAAGAGTATGAAGCTTGTCTCATTGGTCTACAAGCAGCAGTAAGTTTAGGCATTAAGAATCTTCGAGTTCACAGAGACTCATCCTTGATAATTAACCAAGTTACAGGTTCTTGGAAAATTCGAAGTGAAAGTCTAGCACCTTATCAGGCTAGGATAGATCAAGTTGCCCAATTCTTCGATCAAGTCACTTATCTACACCTATCTCATGAAGAGAATCAATTTTCAGACGCTCTTGCGAAACTAGCAGCCTTGATCAATATGCTAGACAACATGGTCAAAATGCCTTTATGCATCGAACGGTGGTCAGAACCAGCCTATGTACACTTCCTTACAGATCAGGGAGAAAGCCCACAAGAACCCTGGTTCCAAGCCATTCTAAACTTCAAACTCAATGGTACATACCCACCAGATATGGATAAGAGGGGACAATGCGCCATATGCCTACTAGCCTCTCAATACCTCCTCATGCAGGGAGAATTGTACAAAAGAACACC
The DNA here is from genome assembly GCF_048544455.1 of Silene latifolia. NCBI lineage: Eukaryota > Viridiplantae > Streptophyta > Magnoliopsida > Caryophyllales > Caryophyllaceae > Silene > Silene latifolia. Next base: position 15,564 of record NW_027413314.1, read on the forward strand.
TCTTGGTGTCGTCTTGCATTGCCTTGATCAATCGCAGGCACAGAAAGTGATGGAAGAAGTTCACAATAGAGAGTGCGGTCCTCACATTAGTGGACCCATGATGGCAAAGAAAATCACGCGTCTGGGATATTACTGTACGACAATGGAGTCAGATTGTATTAAATACGTCAGACATTGCCATAATTGCCAGATAATCGGGAATGTGCAACATGTTCCTCCCCCCCCCCCCCCCAATGCTTTACACCATGACATCTCCTTGGCCATTTTCTACTTGGGGAATCAACAGTATCTAGAAGATTACTCCAACCAGAACAGAAGGTCATTGTTTCATTTTGGTAGTTATCGACTATTTTACTAAATGGGTCAAAGCGGCATCCTACACCGCTCTTACAACTAAACATGTCGCAAAGTTCATACAAACCAATATCATTTGTCGATATGGTTGCCCACATGATATCATCAGTGACAATAAATCACACTTCCAGGCCGAAGCTGCACAATTGCTAGCCAAATACAAAATCAAGCACCACCATTCCTCGCCTTACAGACCTCAAACTAACGGCGCGGTTGAGGCAGCTAACAAAAATGTCGTCATGATCCTCAAGAAAATGATCGACAATTATCGAGATTGGCTTAGCAAAATACCTTTTGCGTTGTGGGGTTATCGCACTTCAGTTAGGACGCCCACTGGGGCTACTCCTTTATTTTTAACTTATGGCATGGAAGTTGTGCAACCAGATGAAGTAGAAATCCCGTCCCTACGCATTTTGCTCGAAAGTCAAATCCCAGAAGCTGAATGGACTAGGGATCGGTATGAAGAACTCATACTCTTGGATGAACAAAGGTTGTGCGCACTACATAATGTGCAGACATATCAGGCACGTATCAAACGAGCCTTTAATAAACGGATTAAGCCCAGGAATATCAAAGAAGGAGATTTGGTGCTCAAATCAGTCAGATCTCTCCTACCTGTCGATCCACGAGGAAAGTTTAAACCTAACTGGGCCGGACCTTTCTTAGTCAAGTTCATACTCTCAGGAGGTGCGGTTAGGATTACAGACTTAGATGGGAATGAATTTTCTAATCCTACCAACTTAGACCAATTGAAATGATACTACCCTTAGCATAGGACAGAAATCGCGCCTCGCGTAACCCACGTGCCGCACATACGACACGAAATAAAACCGGCCCCTGGCCAGCTAAAGCTTATGTCTCTACGCTCTTGCATTTTGACATTTCGACATCCTTGTATCATCAAATAAATTGAATTGCACTTCCCTTAGGAGTAAGTAAAGCGCATGCTTGTTTTTTTTCTAAAGTTCATTACAAGCTCTTGCTTCGAACAATTATTCTTTTACATTTATTCGAACTACGCACAAGGTTTGATTTCATTTTTTCTAATGAATACATAGGCAGTCCTTCACAAGATACAACCCATTATTTATTTATTTTTTAAATGTAAATAGAAGGACATTTGCATTTGAAATTCGACAAGAATAATAAAAGAAAATCACAACAGTTTCTTAACTAATAAATCTTTTATTTCATTGTTCCATAAATAATAATCATACGCCAAATACATATAAAATAAAATGCTGAAATAAATGCTAGGCTAGGATTCTAAAAACCCCGCCATTTATTACAACTTAAATAATAATAAATAATACTATAATAATGACTAAGGCTATTCTTCCATTTTCCCTTTGCCTTTGTCACCCTTGTCATATTTCTTGTCTCGACCAGGAGTCGGGTGCTCTTGCGTTGTCTCCGACCTAATTGCCAACGGTCGTTCTCGCGGTCTAGCCTTACCGTTTTGATCCATCACCATCTCTACGACAGGAGCAGCTCCGGTTTCTTCAACGGACGAGTAACTAGGAATCCGGCTTCTTCTTCCTCTTCAGTCAAATACTTTTGATTCTCCTTTGCTACTTCGCGAATCTTGTAATCCACAGGCTCGTGTTTCCTCAGCTTCTCACGTTCTTCGGGAGTACTATCCTTTCTCCATTGCAAGTGTGAGTCAGATACCCATAAGGAGCCGATAGGAACTGGTATGAACCATATGTTCCTCTGAGCCCACCTGATTACCCACTCTCGACAAGACTCCGTAGTGTGTGCCAATGCAGTTTGAGGAACGGTATCAAGCTTTGAAATCTTCTGCCTAAGGCCCACTTGCCTCATCAATCTCTCCGGAAAAATGCAAATCATGAATTCCAAGCCAGGGATACGAACTGACCGTGTCAGGTCCAAAGATGAGACTCCAGTGACTGACCTGAGATGCCACCACGGCACAATCCATCGGATCAAGGGACCACCTTCTCTCTTCAACTTATTTTCCCACTAGTTGCATATCCGGAGGAAGTCCACCATATAGAGCCTCATCCTCATTGCAATTGATCGAGCATGGTATCCTGGCACATTAACTGGGAGCTCAATCAACCGCAGCCGTTCCATCAGCCAAACCTGCAAAAGAAGACAGGAATTAATGCCCAAGTTTCAACACAAAAAAAAAAGAAAAAAATGAGAAAAAAAAGGACAGTTGAAAAAAAAAAGTAGTAGGTTCTTACCTGCAGAATGACGGGACTTCCCAAATAAGGAAGCTCGCGGTTGGCCTTTCTGTTATCCAAACTAAGAATGGTCTCCCCTCAGCAAAGGCATGATGGGCTCTTGCGCAGTTCCATTTGTTCCACTAGGCTCAGAAAACGGGGATCACCTCTCATGTCATCATCAACATGCCCTCGAAGGACATAACAATGAAGTAGATAAAACCCGAAGGCCCTATGCCTCGCAACATAAGAAATAGAAGGGTCCTCCCTATTTATAAATCGATCGATAAAGTCAAACATACGGACACCTTTTGAGGTCACAAGATGCTCCACCTCAGCCTTGGTCAATCAAAACAAGTCCCTAAATTTATTTTTATATCCTTGAGAGCTAAGGGGTATAACGGGTACATTTTCTGGGTCCCATCCTCCAATAGCGGCTATTTCTTCAGGGAAAGGACAAATATCGCCTCCAGGAAAGGCAAACACGTGAAAATTTGGGTCCCAAGACAAGCATCCAAGAAAGGCTTCACAACTTCCACTAATTTGAGACTCAAGATCGATCCCATATTTAAAGCACCCATATCATGTGTCTCAACATTTGTGAATTCATTCGTCCACTCCTTGAGACGGTTTTCAAAGGCATCCATTATTTTGAAAAAAAATTGAGAAGATGTGAGATCTTTTATGTAATAGACGGAAGAAAGAAGAAGGAATTGTGTGAATAAAAGCTTCCCCGAAGTCTCTATTTATACTATTCGCTATTTTCTAATTTCTGTCGAGGTCTGCCAAACTGAAGAAATGACACAGCATCTGTTGCGCCTCTTCGAAGAGTCGCAGCTCTTGCTCGCCTCTTCCCCAGGCCCTTTTCCGTGTTTTTCAGCTTTAGATCTTTCCTAATTTGCTTCCGCCTATAATTTCCTATTCCTATCGGATCTAAATTTGGTAATTCCGTCAAACTACCAAGTTTTAGGTATCCTATTTCTTTTCGGGTTCGCTTTTCGAGACAAAGTGACATTTTCGCCAAATGAGCACACTTACCCATTTTATTTTATTACTTTTTTTAGAGGAATCATTTCACTCCTCTTCTTCAACACTTTTCACACTTAGACACTTCTTTTTAATTTTTTTTTAGGAGGTAGCCCTCCCTACCGTCCGGACATTTTTTGCTCATTTCTGGAAATTTTTGCGCATGTTCTGCTCATTTCTGGGCATTTTTTTGCGCATTTTTAAACATTTTCGTCATTTTTTTGGACATTTTTTGTCATTTTCGCTCATTTTCGGGCACTTTTTTTACTTTCATTCATTTTGCGCCGATTTAGGCCACCTATATGCTATATGTTTTACGTGTAAATTCTATGTAAATTTCGGCAGCATGACAGCACAAACCGTCACCTACCGTACATGTTTTTTAAGCTAACCTGCAGGAACAAACAAACACCCAGCAGCAAAGGCACTCAGGCAGTTATATACACAACCAAAAGACAGTATCTACATCAAACTGGGGGCTCTTGCCCAAAACAGGTCCGAAAAGTCCAAAACGTACAAGATATATACAAGACAACAACAGAAAGAAGGGCAGCTAGTCCTGGTGGCCTCTCAACTCAGCCACGATCGCCTCACGGGAAGCGATCTCAGCGTCTCTGACCTCGAGCTCCCTCAACAGATGAGCCGTCTCCTCCCGGGACTGCGCCGGCTCCTGCTCCAGGTCACGTTCGCACTCCAGATCACGCTCTCCCTGCATATAAATGAAGAAATGCCTCATTTCAATCATCTCAAAAATGCAAGAAATTGCAACAAAATTCAAAAATGAAATAAAGGGAATGAGAGGTTCATACCTGTCGTCCTCGGCCACCTACGAGTGCCTCGATGGCCGTAGCCCGCAACCGGTTGGCCATCCTCCACAGCGCCACGTACCGAGATAGTGCCACCTGCATTCGAATAACAAAGAAGGTTCAAGAGAAGCAAACGCATTCTTATGCGATAAAATGAAAAAGACAGCCAAAGCTGGGGGCTTACCCTCCTCACCAAGTGCTGCCACTCCTCTAAACCCGCGTCCGTCACCTCCTCACTGAAGTCGCGCATCTCCGAGATTGTCGTCATGCCCGCCGCGTCAGTGTACTCGAGTATCTCTGGGTAAGCTGAGGGCTCGACACCTGCCACCTAGATCTCCTGCAAGGTTCAAATGGCTCTTTATTTGACGATCGTTCGTTATTTGTCAAATCGATTCAAAAATAAGGAAAAGGTAAGATACTTACCACGATAGGCTAGTACGCCAACCTCCGGTGAATGAACTCGGAGTACTCCTCGCCAGGAAGAAGGAAGGCGTCACCACTAGCGTCAGCCAAGTCGGCCTCTCTCTCAGCCTCAGAAGGCTCCCTAAACATCGTCCGTGGAGGATCGATGGGAACCGGGAAGGTGTCACGAGAGCACTGCCGAGTCAAACGCTCACCCAGGTACCACACAGGTCCCATGGACGTCCTCAGTAACAGTCGACTCGAGCTCCTAGGATGAAGGACCTCGGCCACGAAAGCTGGAGCGTCAGGGTAGTCCTCCCAAGGTCTAGGCACCCACTAAAATAAGGAAACAAGGGGTAATTCCTATGATCGGCTCTAAGTGGGAGGGGGGTCGTTCTTATGATCACTTCTAAATAAAAGACAGAAAAGGAAAAGTAACCAGATAAGGATCAAAGGCACTTACATCCTCCAACTTCAGGGCATTCATGCCCCTCCGACAAACATCGTAAGAAGAGCGCTGGCTCTTCCTACGGCACACCACCCAGTCCCTCACGACAGGCTACGCCCTCGGCTCGGGCTCCCTCCTCTTGGGCGCGAAGCTGGGAAAGTAGGAGTACACCCATGCCTGCAGGCAAGATAATCATTTATTCTCTACGATAATGATCTTTAATAATTCAATAGAAATAAAGAAAGAAAGAAATAATGATTTTTCATAATGCAAATAAAGGTTCATACCTCCAACACGAGTCTAGGACTAACAGTAGCATGAGAAGTCCCCTTCTCCATCAGCTCTGGACGTACCATAGCCCTCATGTAGCGAGTGAGGACCGCAAAGCCACGAGTAACCCAGTCCCACCTACCCAGGCTACTCAAGTAAGACAGGAAAGGAATGAGCTTCGTCGACAGCCTCTCCCCCTTGTCTCCGAGGTAAATCGAAGACAAGAACCACCACAACTACAAGCGGGCCCTCTGCTCCGCAGTACAAGGAGGGGGAGGCATCTTCCTCTCATCCATCGTCACCGTCGCCGGGGTCCTACCCGCAAAGTAGTCCCTGACGTAAGAACTCGGCACCAACTCAGGAACGCTAGCAGCACCTGCCGCCAGATTCCAGCCGATCAGCCTCCTCGCCTTAGCCGAGTCTACTCTCATGGCCGTCAACGGCCACACCAAAGTCTCCTCTCCACACGGCAGACCCGAGATCATGCCGTAGTCCTCCAAAGTGACTACGACCTCTCCAAAAGGCATATGGAAAGTTAAGGTCGTGTCCCAGTACCGATCAAGGAAGGCTCGAATCAGGCAAAGGTTAGCCCGAATCTTCCTTTCCTTAATCGCCCTCCAAGCTTCGACCAAAGCCCCGAAGGCTCCCAGCTCGACGATGGCCTTCTCCTCCTCCGACAGTCTCTCGAAAACCTCCATCATCGTCGTGTAGTCAGAAAAGGACCTTATGTTCCCGGCATCTTGTATCAATTCAAATCAAAAGCTATCTTTAGCACAAGACGGATGAGAAATGAAACGGCAAGCAAATAGGAAAGGTAACGGGAAATGACAAGTTCGAAACTTATCAGACTCTTCGCCGTCCTGTAAGACAGGTGGCTCTATGCCGCCCAAATGAGATATCTACCATCCCATTTCTAGGCCCACTCGGGTGCACCCACAAGCTGGCAACCACCTCGTCCCACGTTGGCCTCCTCGGGACCTTCTCAACCTCCTCCTCGAGCACCTCCTCATGTCTCTCTCCACCCACGAGAGCAAGAGAAGGGTCGAAGTCTACATCCATGGGAGCCCTCCCCAACGTAGAAGGTATGTCACCTGCAAAATCATGGTAAACCAGGCCATGTCAAGCCACGACAAGCCACGGCGAGGTCATTTCAAGCACTTTCAAGCCCTAAAAGTGGGTTTTCTCGCCATCTTTGGCCATTTCTTTCAAAACCCGACCATACACGTGGAAGGTTGGGGCAATTAAATTCTAAGTTCAAGCCTAGTTACGGGTTTGAGTCGAAATTTCGGCAGCATTTCGCTACAATAGCGATTATGCCCTATAAAAGTGTCCTGAAAGAGTCGTCACAAATCAAAAATTCGACATGATAGCAAGTTTACCCATTACACAAGGGTTCCAAAGCAACAAATTTCATCAAAAATGGACAATCCTAAGGGCATTTCGAAGCAATTTTCGAAACAGCTGAGAAACCGTCTCATTTTCGCTCAAATGCTCAATACTTGACGAAAATTCAAAAAGAATACATGGTTATGTTCCTAATATTTCCAATTATCCATTTCTCATATTAATTTTATCAAACAAATCCATTAGAGGCAAAACCCCCAATTTTTCGACATTAGAGAGGGGGGCTAATTTTTTGCCCTAATTCAATCAAAAACGCAAATTAAAAGCAAGAATGTGATACATACCTCGATTAGTCATGACTTATGGCACGAATTGATCAAGTTTTGACGAATTTTGGTCGGAATTTGAGAGAATTTGAAAGGAAATTGTGTTTTGTTATTATGAAATAAACATACGGTTTATCGGGTTTTTACCCAGACAGGGACAAGCCCAAGAAATGACGCAGCATCTGCTGCGCCCTTTCCAAATGCCGCAGCTCTTGCTGCGCCTGTTCCCCAGTGTCTTTTCAGCTCAAATTTTGAAAGTTCATTATAAGTTTGTTATTTGTGGGCCCAAGTTTTGTGCGCCTCTTCTCCGGCACCTTATATCATATATTTGGTTCTTTTGGGCGTCCTTTTTCGTCCGGACCCGTGTTTTATAAATGGACTGCAAAGACGTCATGATGTTTTATCTCCCAGCAAGGATTTTTGCTGAACCCGGTTCATGAGCTTCTCAGTCATTATCGGGATTTCGCTTGCAACAACCGAGCGGATTTCCAGCGGTGCTTAGGACGCACCACTACCAGTCAAGCCTCTTTATTTTCCTCGACGGTGTTTAAGACACATCTTTATCAATACATTTATTATCCCCGTGAGAGTTCATGATAGCCGATGCACTTCTCGTGAGATGGAGTTTGTTTGAAAGCAGATGCAAGCAAATTTTCCATGAATGATTCAATCCAGACAGAGTCATCCATATTTTCCCCAGCACAGCCGTATTTTGCAGTATTGCTCTCTCAAGATTTCTTCCATGACGATCAAGATGTTCCTAGTCGTCAATATACTCCCCAGCAGTTTCTACCGACGTCCTGCTACCCTCAATATTATTTGTTTCCTCACGAAGTTCGACAAAGGTGTCGTTCTCCAGAAGTTCTCATACCAGCCATCCTTTTAGGTTCATATACTCAGGTTCATACACCTAGCTCCTTTAGGGTCCCACACCCTAGCACAATCCTTACATATCTTTTAGGTCTTACCCTTAGCTCCTACGCAACTCCGAAAACATCTCGGGCAAAAAGTCTCAGGTATGGTTTCTTCTTATGGCTGGCGAGCTTCCTTACGTAGTCTAATGGACTTTAAAAGACCCTCCCCGATAGTCGACAGACTCTAAAATGTTCCCGACGATAGGTCCTTGGTTCAGTCCCCTTGAGCCGCCTCGCATCTCCATAGTCGTCAAGTTGTAATCTTCGATTGGCCTGATGGCTATACTTTGACTTTCGCCTTGTCCAAACCTCAGTCAAAGTGGGGGCTATGTAGATACCTCATTTCTACACCTTCCGCCAACCACCCACTGATGATTGGGCCACGTGTTTGGTACACGGAACGATTTATGACAGTCCGTAAGTTTATCATTAAGTGATAGCTCAAACACTTGTGTATACCCCTTAGTCGTCTTCTACGTGCCGATACGGTCGTTTTGACAGTAATTAGAGTTCATTTGGAGTCCGGGTCAAAAACCGCTTCATTGTCTAAGAAACCGTTTAAGATGCCGGGTTGGAATGTTCTAGAATATTCCGGATATTTATTCCATAATTAAAATTTATATCTTTTGGTAAAATATCGTTCATAAATCATATATTACGGAATAAGGAAGTAGAGATCCACCGCAATTCCATAAAAGAAACGCGGAAATCTTTCTTCCGTAGGAGGAAACCTCTGGGGAAATGACGCATTAGGTGTTGCGCCTGTTGGGAGGATCGCAGCAGCTGCTGCGCCTCTTCTCCAGCCCACTTTTGCTGTTTACAAAATATTTCCGTGATTTCTTCCCAAAGTTTGGGTCATTCCAAAACTCTTCATATTGTTTAGAATAAATAGAGACCTTCGGTCTCCATATTTTTCACGCGAGTATCCACCCTTCTCTTCTCTCTTTAAATTCTAGACCATGCTCTAAGCTTTCGATGCCTACGTGCTTGATCAATCGACTACGTAAGCTCAGATCATTTTGAGTACCAGTCATGTTGCATGACCGGCCAATTTGACCACTACACATCAATCAATCGATTAATCTAAAATCGTCCAACGAGGGCACTTTCTACATAAATTCAAGTCGAGAAACCACTAACGTTAACTTAGTTAAATCTCGTTTCGTCAAACATGTAAGTCTGAGGGTGTTAAATCCCATCTTTTTTTTATTGTATTTTTATTTTCGTATCGACTAATGTAAGATTCATGTCAAAAATACATTCAAAACCGATTATAAAAACCTTTATTACAAACAGTTTTCACGAAACAGCAGTTACCAGACGTCGAGAAGAAACGCAGCAGCAGCAGCTGCGCCTCTTCGAAGGGTCGCAGCACCTGTTGCGCCTCTTCCAGAGGCTGCCACTGCTCCTGCTCTTCTTCTTCTTCCTCGGGCTTATGTGGTTTTGTTCTTTTTCTCTTATTTTTCTTATTTCCTTTCATTCCTTTGTATATAAACCATGTTTTAATATTCTTTTTTAATTATAACGTTTATTTTCGACTTAAATCCCTTATAAATCGATATTTGCGGATTTTCGTCATTAAATCAAACTCGGATTTTAGAGACTCGATTTGTCTATATCAAGTTTATGGAATTCGTCTTTTGTACATGTCTTCTTTGTTTGATTACAGTTTTTCAAGTTCTTTTCAAAATTCGTTCCTTCATCATAGATAAATCTAATTTGTTTTTAACTCGTTTTAATTTGGTTTAATCCGTGTTTATCACTTTTATGACGGTTCCAGACGTAATTAACCTGCTAAATCACTTTCACTTGAGTCTAAAGTCGATAATTGATCGTAAAACATACCAAAGAACATTAACAACCTGCGGTTCTGACTTCACAGCCAGAGCTCAACTCAAGAACAGACGTAGGAATAGTTGCGCCTCTTCTAAGGGATGCAGCAGATGCTGCACCTGTTCTGAGATGATCTATGTCCCTGAACTTCCGTTCTCGCTTTGACGTAGCCTTTAATCACGTAATTAATTAACTAATAATCGTAGTATCACCCATAATCTGTCCTATTTTTGTCACTTTAATTTCTAAACTTTTATTTTCTTTTCTTCAAATTTCCGTTTCGAGTGTATTTTTGACGTAAATCAATTAAATCATTAAAAATCATTGTAATTCATTGTAATTTTATTTATCGTTATTTATTTATCGTTTATTGTATGGTTTATTTACTTGTTCCTCACATGTAACCAATCTTAAATCCCAATTTGACATAATTGTTTGCTAAACTATTTGTTCATGGACGTAGTCTAATTCACATGTTAGGATTAATTCAATGTTTGTTGCATTGCATGCATACAATCGACAACATATCAAATATGAACAACTTCCCTAATCATTAGTAGAGGCTGATATCAATGCGGGCAGGATTAGGTGTTCAATTAAAGAGCTTCCTAATACGTACCCTCACCCCTTACTCCAGATCTTTGTGAACATCCGTGTTCATTGGCATCCACGAGAGTCATTCTAGACATAGAATGCTAAGGGTAACGAGTTCTTAGTGTTCATCTCACTACTTTGTGTCTTGACATGGCACGAGGTATTCGAACGGTTCCAATTTTCCATAAAAATTGGTGGCGACTCCACAAATGCACGCTTATTCAAGCGCTTCCGCGCGCGCCGGGGGGGTTTCATGTCCACAATGCACCACCTACCCTTTTAGCCACCACCGACCATCATGGCCGACACCAACCACCACCATGGCCTCTCCTAACCACGGTGGAGCCAGCCACCATCCCCCAACACGGCAGTAATAATAACAGTAGCCGACATCAACAACAACAACAACAACAACAACGACTACTACTACAAACACGACCAAACCATCAACCTGACACCCTCTATAAACCATCCATTTTTCGTCACCTATATCCACCCATTCCACCACCCATGACCACCACTCAACTCTCCTCACCACCCACAACAAGGACCGCCCAAGAGCTCTTTAAATGGGCTACGAAAACCAAGGTAAAAATCTGTCTTACGACGGTCACACAACAACAACAACAAATAACCATATTATGCTCGGTCAAACTCGATATATGGTGGTCAACGGTGGTCCCATAGTGGTCAACGACGGTCCTAGGGCAGGTCAAGGTCGAGGAGGGACAATGGTATTAATTAAATAATATATAAAATAGTGTTACACGGTCTTACCTTACGATCTCGAGGCGGGGGGACAAAATCTCCCTTGAAATCTCTCTCTCTCTTCTCTCCTCTCATTTGTGTGGATTGTGTTGAGATTTTGTGGTGAGGTGAATGGATAAGATGGGTGGATAAGGCATAGGGTGGGTGTATATATATGGGTAGGATGGTAGTATAATTATATATATATATATATATATATATATATATATATATATATATACATGTATCGTATATTATTATTATCATTATCATTACTAACTTAATAGTATTGTTATTATTTTATTATTCCGTCTCATACATAACTCGTATAAACAATATAATATTATTTTATAAAATATATTTACCCGTTTACCATTGACTAGCCTTTGACTAAGGTAATAAAATATGGGGTATTACAGGTATGTTAGTAAGACATTGTTATCGGTGGGAATTTGGTAAGCCATACCATGGTTGATACAATATTGCGGGATATGTTGTTGAGGTAGGTAGGCAGTGTTGTTCGAGGTAGGTGTTGTTGTTTGAGTTGGTGTTCATAATGGAGGAAGAGAGTTTGGGTTGTGTAGAGACTGATGTGAACTTCGAGGAAGAAGTTCATTTTTAAGGAGGTAATACTGTAATAATCCGCATTTCTATTCTGTGGCACTCAGCCGAGTAGGTAGGTCACTCAACCGAGTGTGCCATACTCGGACGAGCTGTGTTGGTCGAATGGTGTTGGGGGATGTTTGGGGGTTTGTGTAAGCCACTTTTTTTTATGTACTCAGTCGAGAGAGTTGTGACACTTGACCGAGTTGCCGGTCTGGGGAGTTATTTCCGCGGTTCGTTTTTATGTTCAAGGGGGAGTTTATAAGTCGCCTAACTAGTTTCTAATCGTCATTTATAACCCTAAACATCTCTAAACCCTTCCTAATCTCTCTTAATCATTTATCAAGGGATTTATCACTTGGATTCGGGATTTCACCTTACGTCGCGTCAATCGTTGTTGTAAGTCTTGATCTCTATTTTTATGTTTATACTAGACCTAACCCTAATTTTGGGGGATTTGTGGAAATTTGTAATTGGGCACACTAGATTGATTATTGAGGGATAGGTAGTAATTGTATGTGATTATTATTTGTAGGTGACAGTTTCATGAAGGATTGCTATTGTGATTGATTGTTTGTGCTTGGATTGCGAAAAGGTAGGATTTCTCTACTCAGTACAATTTGTGATTGATTGAATTGTTTTGATTGTTCGTCATTGTGAGTATATTATTGTGGTTATTGGGATTATTGGGTGTTGGAGGAATGGAGATGGATATTGTGGAGTCATGTCGGGAGATGGTTTCACGCCTATGTTTCGCCCTTTGTGACTCCCGTCGCAAGGGGGATGTGCACATTAATGAGTTGGGTTCGCTCGTTACGATGAGCGGGTATTTGATGTTCAGTGTTACGGTCTAACATCGGTCGAGGTGGGTTACATGTTGCGATGGGAACCCGGCTACTCATTGCGATGAGAGTCATTGGTTACTATGGAGTTTGGAGATCGTTGAGTAGTGTTGAATGATCTTGTGCATCGCATGTTCTTTGTGTTGTTTTGTAAATAATTGTATAGTGGTACTGACCTTGTGTGGTGTTTCTTTGGTTGTTGTCTTGTTTGTCTGTGTTTGCGGTGATCCATTTGATATTGCCGGTAAATGGTGAGTAGTGAGTTTTTTTCAGGTTGTCTATGGTTGTTGGTTTAGTTATAGAGGTTGGTTGATGAGGACGCGACGACATGGAGTTCAGCTAGACTTCATGATATTAGAATTCCACTAGTTGTATTTCAGTTAGTTGATATCAACGTTGTTTATGAGTTTTATCAATTGTAAACGTTTTGTACTAAATTACTTATATTAATTGTTCTTTAACTGTCTAATGATATTTACTACCTCGGGTAAGCGAGATGGTAATGTTTCCATTTGCTAAGGTAGGCCTTGGTAAGTGACTTTGGTAAATGGGGGTGTTACGGGGATGCCTGAGAGCTTCAACTTGGATTAGACCACCAGAAGACAACTTAAAGTCGAAATGAGGCAAGCTAAGAGACCTCTAAGACGAGAAAGAGGAGCAATGTCACGGTTTAAGGAGCATTACCACGTGGATTAGTGCCCAACCGTTCGATTGGAACTTGAACCGGCCGATTTCAATGGGAATTGGTCGGTTCCAGCTTAATTATGATGGGCTTTTGCTTTAAGTCCGTGTTTAGTATAAATAGGCTAAATATTAGAGTTCTAAGTACATTTTTCATTATTATTGGAAACTTAAGTACTCTTCTAACTTTTTATGTTATTTTGCAATATTAGAATCCTTTGTATTCAAGATCTAATCGCAACTTCATTTTGATTCGGTAATCAATCTTCTTTGTTTATTTCCATTTCATTGCAATCTATTTCATGATCGTAAATTGTTCTTCGTTTATACTTTACTCTAGTTGTAATACCTGGATATTTTGGGATCCGCAAAGGAACCTTGGGATATGTGAGAGGATCCTCGGGTGTCATGAGCCTACTCGGAAGTGAAGTATGATTATAAAATGGACCGAGTATAACCTATACTAGACTTAGTAGAGTTGTTATAATGTCCACCTATAGAAGGGTCATCTTAAAACTGTCATAACTTGAGATAAAATATGGTCTTGATATGATTCCAATTGGAGGTGATAGCTTGTTCTCTTAGGATTCCATCGGTAGGTCACACGCCCAAAATGACCAAGAAACGAGTGAGATATAACTGTTTTACGAAAACTATTCATTGGTGAGAATTGCATTGTACTCGACCGAGTGAGGGTCACTCGATAGAGTGGACTCGGCACTCTATCAAGTGCACTCTGAGCAGACAGGTTTTAAACCCGCAAACCTCCCTTCTAATATTTCATTTCTATCTTCTTTTTTATCTCTCCAAACTCTCTACCTTCTCTCTAAATCCCTCACATACACCATATTAGGGGACTCAAGCTTGGATTAGAGGATTGTTCACCTTCTCCTTTATCCTTTCACCTTGTAATTTGAGATCTACCCTTATTTCTAGTCTTATGAACCCTAACTTTTGGGGTTTTTTTTAATTGGGTCGATTAATTAGTAATTAGTATGTGTAATATGGGTAATTACTGTGGATAATAATAAGGGGTTTTGTATTATGTTATAGTGTAGGATGATATGTGATAGTTATTATGTGGTATTGCAGGATGAGACGGTCTTATGAGACGGATCTTGCTTATTAATTGGATTGTTTGTGAAGAATGCTAAAAGGTGGGTTAATACTACTCGGTTTTAATAAGTTTGGATGGTCATACATGTCATTATTGTACCATGTTTGTTGAGGATTCGGGTAAGTCTCATGTGTATTGGTGTTGCGTTATGACATGATGTTGGATTGTATCGACTCGGGGAGTCGGGATATTGAGGAATTGATGTTTATATCATAATTGTGGATTGTGTTGCATAATGAGTAGGAATTGGTATAATATGTAGTGTCTTGCATTTATTGTGCTTGTCATGTATATTGGAGGATATGTCGGCTTGTGATTGATTGGTTATTGTTGAGGAAACGGAAGGCGGTTGGGAGACCGTCTTCCTCTTGGAACTTCCCACTCCAAGAGGGATGTGAACATTAATGACTTGAGTACGGCGGGACTCGTGTGGTTGAGGCACGACGTCTGGCAGGGGATCTGATTGGCTTCCAGGCCCGGTACGTCTGGGCGTGTCCCGGTATCTTGTTGTGAGGCGTGGTGTCGTGGGCGTGTTCCTGGCATCGGTAGTTGTGGGTACGTCTGGGCGTGTCCCGGTACCGGCATGGTGATGGTATAATCGTGTCTCATTCATAGTTTTGGCATATTGTATATTTACCTATCATGTTGTGTTGTATGTTTAATTATTAAAACTGACGGGTTGTGTGGCTGTGTAATTGTCACCTATTTCCGAGGTGGCCTGTGTCGATCCATATGATATTTCCGATCATATGAGGAGCAGGTTAAGTACAGGTTATTTTGATTTCACGGGGGAGACGGGACGAGTCTTGGACTTGAAGTCGAGTACATGGATAGTTGTTAGATGACATAAATAGTAGTCAAGTTGTATAGTTCACAATTATTCATTTATGGTTATGTAATTCACTAAATACTTTATTTATATTTAATTGTTTCTTAATTGCAACTCCGGTTTCACCGCCTCGGGAAATCGAGATGGTAACATCCTCCGATTACCTTGGCCGGGTGAGAAGGGGTGCTACACTAGTTAGATGTTTCCAATCATGAAATCAACTTTAATTACTTCAATCATTTTAATTCTAAGTATGACTAGCTAACTGCATTACTAGGATTGAGGGGATTCTATGCGTGAATCAATACATATATATAAAGCGGAAACTTTTCGAGCGATATTAGAGAGTCCAGCTTTTTTAGAAATCCTAACAAGAGTAGATTTCGAAAAAACAAATAAATAAAATTATCCAAATAAAAGTAGATTTCTTATTATTTAAAACAAAATTTAATAAAAGTATCCTAATATATATAAGTAGATCAAATATATTTTAATAAAATTATCCTAATATAAGTAGATTAAAATTATCAAATAGATAATAGAAATTCATAATAGTTCAAGTTATCGTATTTATTTTCCCTCGCTTATGGTCTCATACATTTTTAGTTTGTATTCTCGCATCAAAATTCAAGAAGTTGGCGGATATAAGATGAATTTATTTTATTAAAGTGTTATGTTAAGATGATGTAGTGTAATCTTACGTAGTTAGAAAAAGTATAAATTAAGATTTCATCAAAATGTAATCACTAAATAATCATTGGAGTGTGTGTATAGAAATCATAAACATAAATGCCTTTATATACATTTAAATTATCAATACATAAAACATTTTACTAATCTATATATGTTACTATTTTTGTTTAACTAATTTATTTTCTATAAGAATGTGGAGATCATTAGATGGAGGAATGAAACCAAAAAAACTGAAGTAAAATTTGGGGGTTTAAACAACTATTCACAACTCATAGTGTTATTCATATGATGAATTGATGATCGGTTATAGACTCATGCATTAGTAGTATCACCTAATTTCATCTACTACAAAATTTCATATATACCACCAGCTTATATCCAAGTAATCTAACCATTACGAAATAGTAAGTGCTACATACGCAAAATACACTATGTAACTAATTATATGGTATATTAATGTCATACACATTATTCATACAATATATCTCAGATTTCATTATAAAAATTAACCAAAACCTAAAAACGAGCTTAAAAGATAACTGAAAATACGGAACCGATCAGTTAACCAATTAAATAAAAACTGCTTTTTAAACTAACTGAAAGATAACTTTTTTTGATAATATGGCATAAAAGGACATAGTAAGTACTCCATATTTAATATTATAAATTGAAGTATTAAAACAAAAAAAAAACAAGTAGCTTATTTCTCACATGCTTCCCTTATTTTGGTAAATAATTTATCCACCAAATACTTACAACGAAAAAGATAAATTAAATTTTGGTCAGATAAATTTAAGCTTATTTTTATCGAAACAGAGCCTAAATATGAGATTTTTAATTTCATGATCTCTTGACCTTCATAATATCAAATTAATTTCTTTTTGATATTTTTTTGGCCCATGTTTACTTACTTTTGAACTTATTGTTAAGAGTTAATCTTATGTTCCATTTTTAATTTTATAAACTTGATTAATAAAATAAATAGCTATTGGTTCAGAATAAATATTAGCAATGGGACATTGTAACACAAAGTACATATATATTATAATCATGAGAAATAGAAAAAATAAGCAATTGGTTCAAAATAAGTAGTGTTCCATATAAAAAAATTGTTAACTATACAATAAGAAAAAAACAAATTTGATCAAAAGGAAAATTTATCACAATTGTCCAATTATATCTCTTTTGTCTTGGATGCTGCTGCAGCAGGAGCTGATACCTAGGCCAACACTCTTTTGGAGGCTGACCATGAGCAAGCAAGGCACACTCATGCTGAGCCAGGGATACCATCATACCAGGCATAAATAACACCAGGAACAACACTCAGGCAACCTCATCTGGCAGTACACTCTCATCAGGCCACCAGAACAGCAGCCAGGCCGGCCACCAACAGCCACTTTGGCCAGCTGACTCTCTTTTAAAATAATATTAAATTAGTCCTAAGGAGCCAGGGACCAATCCTAAAGAATTCCACAGAAAAATCAAAAGTGAAGCAAGTTGCAGGTGGGGTAATTCAGATAAAGCAAGTTTGCCATTTTTGGCCAAGCAGGTGAAAACTCTCAACAAAGAAAACACTGGCTTATTTCAACATTCATAGATGAAGCCTTGAGCCACACAAGATGCCTGGACCAGGGCCATTTTGACTTCCAACAACCAGCCAAAGAGACACAACAGTCAAGAGGACAACCTGTCACTATCAGTCTGCAACTCTTTTGTTCCATTCAGTTTGCCTTAATTTTCTTTTGTATCCGTTGTAAAATAAGTCCACTACTCTTGTTTGCTTTCCAAGTTTAATCCTGGCCCTTAGATGGAGTTGTCTAGGATTTATCATGTACTGAAAACTTCATAGGAAGGCTTATATAAGGATCATTCCTCAGTCTGTTTTAGGCAGACTTTGATTAATGAAAAACCTTGAGATTTCTCTCAAAATTTGCAAATCTTATTAACTTTGCTGAGTCTTAGTTGTAAGTAAGACTTAATATCTTCTTGTGCTTGCTTAGAAGGTGATTAAGGATCTGTGGTGTAACTTAGAACAGGTCTGTGCTTGCTTGAACTGTTTTAAGTGCATTGTCTGATTAAGCTTGAGTTGATTTTGTGCTTGTTTGAACAATTCAGTCTTAATCTCTCAAAATTATTAAGTTTAGTCTCTGTGCTTACTTGAGAGTAAATTTGATAATTATATCCCTTTTATTTTCAGAAAATATCACAAAAACAGTCACAAGGGTCTTCCTGAGAAACTGTCTGAGATTTCACCTATGTCAGCCTGGTCTTCTAATTATTAAAAATACTTAGAATGCGTGTAAAATTCTGAGATTTGGCACATTTTAAGTTTACTATTTTAACTAAATTGTCACCAAGTTTCATAAATTTTCAAGTTCATTTACTATTTTTACAAAAATCTTCAAGTTTATTGCATTCCCTGAACATTGCTCTTTGGCTGTTTCAGGGAGTGTTCAATTTGTGTTTGTCCCCATAGTTTACACTGCAAATTCTGGTTATCAGAGCTTAGGTTATAACACTATCCTACCTTGTGTTAGTCCTGAGTGAGAGAAAAAGTGAGTTTATTTTACCCTAACTACAACAAAAACACAAAAAATAATCCAATGAGTGAAGAGAGATTAGCAGGGATGGAAGCAAAAATGGATCAGTTAACCAACCTGGTTAATGTGACCCTAGAAGCTGTGAACACTGTAATGGCAAACATTCCCACTCCATAAAGAGGAAGACCACCACTCTACAGAGGAAGAGGCAGGGATAGAGGTATCCTTGGAGCAGGAAGGGGTCAACCACACCATTAGGATGAAGAAGAACTCAACTCAGAATCAGAAGAATCCATGATGGAAGAAGGTAACTTCTTGGCTAGAGATAAGAATGTTAAGGTAGAAATCCCTGATTTCCATGGTAGTTTAAATCCTGAGGACTTGTTAGACTGGCTTAGATCTGTTGAGAGAGTCTTTGAGTTTAAAAATTATGATGACAAAAAAGCTTTTAAAGTTGCTATTTTAAAACTCAAGGGTTATGCATCTCTTTGGTATGAGAGTATGAAACACCAAAGGATTAGAGATGAAAAGGAACCAGTCAGGTCTTGGCTTAAGTTAAAAAAGAAATTAAAAGAGAAGTTCATAGCCAAAGACTACACCCAGGATATTTTTATTAAACTAACTCAGTTGAGACAAGAGCAGTTATCTGTTGAGGCCTACCTTAGGAACTTTGAGCAACTAACCCTACAATGTGAGGTTACTGAGAAGCCTGATCAAAAGATTGCTAGGTTTGTTGAGGGTTTAGATCCTAAGATAGCTAGCAGGGTAAGAATGCAGCAGGTTTGGTCATTTGATGAGGCAGTTAACCTGGACTTAAGAGTTGAGAAACTGGGTAAAGTGAAGCCTGTAACACCCAAATTTCCCACCATACCAACATTCAAACCTTATACTGGTGTCAAAATCACTGAGACACCTAAACCAGCTACCCAACCCACAGCAGACAAAGGGAAGGCACCCATGTATCATAAAACCAACCCACCTTTATCCAGGGATAAGATCAAGTGCTTTCAATGTCAAGGCTTTGGCCATTTTAAGAAGGACTGTCCTTCTAATAGAGCTCTCACAACCACGGAGATTGAAGAGTGGGAGAGGGAAGGTCTAGTTGAGCATGAGGAAGATGAGACATTGGCCTCGGGAGAAATGGAAGCTGAGAAGAAAACTGATCAAGGACAAGTTGTGGCTCACCCTGATACAGGGCACAGTTTGGTCCTATGGAGGGTTATGCACTCCCAACCAGCTCCTTTAGAAGCTGATCAGAGGTCCATGATATTCAGGAGTAGGTGCACTGTCCAAGGGAGGGTATGTAATTTGATCATTGATGGAGGTAGTTGTACCAATGTAGCCTCCACCATTATGGTCAGTAAGTTAAGTTTACCTACTCAGGAGCACCTCAGTCCATACAAGCTAAGATGGTTAAACAAGGGGACTGAGGTAAGAGTTGACAAACAGTGCATTGTTCCTTTTTCAATTGGGAAGGTGTACAAAGATGAAGTGTTATGTGATGTGGTTCCTATGGATGCCTGCCATCTACTGTTAGGAAGACCATGGAAATTTGACAGGAACACCATTCACCAGGGAAAGGAAAATGTTTATGTCTTCAAGCATAATGGCAAGAAAGTCACCCTGACTCCCTTGCCATCAAACCGGAGAGGTTATGGAAGTCCTAATATGCCTGAGGAGGTTAATGGAGTATTGTTTTTATCTAAAGCAGCCATGATCAGAGAGTTAAAACAAGAGCAACCTGTGCTGTTTCTCCTGTTAAGGGAAATCAACACTGAGGAGGATCTTGATGTGCCTGCAAAGGTTCAACCTCTGATTCAGAAATACAAGGAGGTTTTTCCAGCTGAGTTGCCTAGTGGTTTGCCACCCTTGAGGGGCATTGAGCATCACATAGACCTTGTACCTGGTTCTGTGCTCCCTAACAGACCAGCTTACAGATGTGATCCCACACCAACCAAGGAACTGCAGCATCAGATTAAAGAATTAATGACAAAGGGATTTGTGAGGGAATCATTGAGTCCATGTGCAGTACCTGCTTTACTGGTACCTAAGAAAGATGGAACTTGGAGGATGTGTACTGATAGCAAGGCTATAAAAAACATCACAGTCAAGTATAGGTTCCCTATTCCAAGGCTAGATGACATGTTAGATGAGCTCAGTGGGGCTCAAATTTTTTCAAAGATAGATCTCAGGCAAGGATATCATCAGGTGAGGATAAGAGAAGGTGATGAGTGGAAGACAGCTTTCAAAACCAAACATGGGCTGTATGAATGGCTTGTTATGCCATTTGGGTTATCTAATGCCCCAAGCACTTTCATGAGGCTAATGACTGAAGTTCTAAGGCCTTGCATTGGAAAGTTTGATGTAGTATACTTTGATGATATACTCATCTACAGCAGCAGTCCAACTGAACACTTGTTTCACTTGGAAGCAGTTTTTAAAATACTCAGGGAACAGAAGCTGTATGGGAAGATTGAGAAATGTACCTTCATGGTCAATGAGGTAGCATTTCTTGGATATGTTATATTAGGAAGAGGGATATCAGTTGATCAGGAGAAGATTAAGGCTATGCAAACATGGCCAGTCCCACAAACAATCACAGAAGTAAGGGGATTTCATGGTCTAGCATCCTTTTACAGGAGGTTCATTAAGAATTTCAGCTCAATTGTTGCACCAATCACTGAGTGCATGAGAAAAGGAGATTTCCAATGGACTGAAGCTACTCAGCAGTCTTTTGAGAAAATCAAGAAGTTAATGTGTGAGACTCCCATTCTAAAGCTGCCTGACTTTGTACAACTGTTTGAAGTAGAATGTGATGCCAGTGGAGTTGGAATAGGAGCTGTCTTAATCCAGAGCCAGAGACCTGTGGCCTATTTCAGTGAGAAGTTAAATGGAGCCAAGCTGAAATATTCAACTTATGACGAGGAGTTCTATGCAATCATAAGAGCTCTTACACATTGGAGTCACTACCTAAAACCTAAACCATTTGTGTTGCATTCTGATCATGAGGTCCTAAAATACATCAATGGTCAACACAAACTAAGCCATAGACATGCTAAGTGGGTAGAGTTCCTGCAAGCCTTCAACTTTTCAAGCAAATATAAGGAAGGGAAACAAAATGTGGTAGCTGATACCCTATCAAGGAGGCACTCTTTGTTGACTGTCATGAGTAACAAGGTCCTTGGGTTTGAATTCATGAAGGAGATGTATTGGGAGGATCCTGACTTTTCTGAAAAATAGACTACTCTCACAAAGGGAGATTCAACTCAGGGCAAGAAGTACATGCTGCAAGAAGGATTTCTGTTTCATGGTAACAAGCTGTGTGTGCCAAAGGGATCTTACAGGGATTTGCTGATCAGGGAAGTCCATTCAGGAGGACTAGGGGGACATTTTGGGGTACAGAAGACCCTAGAGATCTTGCAGGATCAGTTTTATTGGCCTAGGATGATAGGTGATGTTCAGGCAGTCCTTAGAAGGTGCTCAACATGCCAGAAAGCCAAGAGCTCCTTCCAAGCAGGACCATACACTCCACTGCCTATCCCTGATAAGCCTTGAGAATATGTGAGCCTTGATTTAATTGTGGCACTACCTAGGACACAGAGGGGCAAAGACTCAATCATGGTGGTTGTGGATAGGTTCAGTAAGATGGCTCACTTCATAGCCTGCAAGAAAATTGAGGATGCTGCTAGTGTTGCTGAGCTATACCTCAAAGAAATTGTGAGACTCCATGGGATTCCTAAGATAATTGTATCAGACAGAGATACCAAGTCCATGAGCTACTTCTGGAAGGACCCTATGGAAGCTGCTGAAAACAAAGCTTTTGTTCAGTACCTCCCACCATCCACAGACAGATGGCCAAACTGGGGTCACCAACAAAACTTTGGGGAGGATTCTAAGATGTCTAGTTAGCAAGACTTTGAAGGATTGGGATTTAAAGTTAGTTGCGTGGAGAAAATTTCTCTGAGTGAGTTTGCATTCAACAGAGCACCATCTGTTGCTACTGGTCACAGTCCTTTTGAGATAGTCTATGGGGTTAATCCACTCATGCCCTTGGACTTGTCTTCTGTCCCAAGGGAAGAGCTCAGTCCTGATGCCAAGAGAACAACTGAACAACTGTTGAAACTGCAGGAAACTGTAAGGAAACAAATTGAAAGGTCCAATGAGCTGTACAAGAAGCAAGCCAAGAAACCTAGAAAGAAAAAAGAATTTGAGGCAGGGGGTCTGGTTTGGCTACACCTCAAGAAAGAAAGGTTCCCTTCCAAGAGAAAGAACAAGCTTAGGCCTAGAGCAGATGAACTATTTGAGGTCTTAGAAAGAATTGGCCCAAATGCTTATAAAATTGACTTGCCAGGGGACTATGGGGTTCATGGTACATTCAATGTGGGTGATCTCATTCCATTCTATGTAGATTCTGAGGAGGAGGATCCAGGCTTGAGGTCAAGCCCTATTCAGCCAGGGAGGGTTGCAGCAGGAGCTGATACCCAGGCTAACACTCTTTTGGAGGCTGACCACGAGCAAGAAAGGCATACTCATGCTGAGCCAGGGATACCAGGCATAAATCAAACCAGGAACAACACTCAGGCAACCTCATCTGGCAGTACAGTCTCATCAGGCCACCAGAACAGCAGCCATGCCGGCCACCAACAGCCACCTTGACCAGCTGACTCTCTTTTAAACTAATATTAAATCAGCCCTAAGGAGCCAGGGACCAATCCTAAAGAATTCCACAGAAAAATCAAAACTGAAGCAAGTTTGCCATTTTTGGCCAAGCAGGTGAAAACTCTAAACAAATAAAACACTGGCTTATTTCAACATTCATAGATGAAGCCTTGAGCCACACAAGATTCCTGGACCAGGGCCATTTTGACTTCCAACAACCAGCCAAAGAGACACAACAGTCAAGAGGACAACCTATCACTATCAGTCTGCAACTCTTTTGTTCCATTCAGTTTGCCTTAATTTTCTTTTGTATCCGTTGTAAAATAAGTCCACTACTCTTGTTTGCTTTGCAAGTTTAATCCTGGCCCTTAGATGGAGTTGTCTAGGATTTACCATGTACTGAAAACTTCATAGGAAGGCCTATATAAGGACCATTCCTCAGTCTGGTTTAGGCAAACTTTGATTAATGAAAAACCTTGAGATTTCTCTCAAAATTTGCAAATCTTATTAACTTTGTTGAGTCTTAGTTGTAAGTCAGACTTAATATCTTCTTGTGCTTGCTTATAAGGTGATTAAGGATTTGTGGTGTTACTTAGAACAGGTTTGTGCTTGCTTGAACTGTTTTAAGTGCATTGTCTGATTAAGCTTGAGTTGATTTTGTGCTTGCTTGAACAATTCAGTCTTAATCTCTCCAAATTATTAAGTTTAGTCTCTGTGCATGCTTGAGAGTAAATTTGATAATTATATCCCTTTTATATTCAGAAAATATCATAAAAACAGTCACAAGGGTCTTCCTGAGAAACTGTCTGAGACTTCACTTATGTCAGCCCGGTCTTCTAATTATTAAAAATACTCATAAAGCGTGTAAAATTCTGAGATTTGGCACAGTTTAAGTTTACTATTTTAACTAAATTGTCACCAAGTTTCATAAATTTTCAAGTCCATTTACTATTTTTAAAAAAATCTTAAAGTTTATTGCATTCCCTGAACATTGCTCTTTGTCTGTTTCAGGGAATGTTCAATTTGTGTTTGTCCCCATAGTTTACACTGCAGCTGCGAATATAAATAACGTTTTAGACTCAAACTGAATTTTAAATCATGTCAAGCATGGGTGTTAGCTAGACATGGGTAAATAAAATATTAGAAGTATTTGAAAACTATAGAATAAGCGAGAATATAACATTTATATGGAACGAACTATTTTAATATCTACACAAGCTGATCTATGATTTTGAAATTTTTTACTTGTGACAACTAAGGGCATGTAATTTTTCTAATTAATATGGGTATGAGAAAGCCTACATTCGTTTTGTCCCCTCGCCCGTATGACATCCTTGCTTTTATGAGTTGTTTTTTTCCTGTTATTCGTGACTTGGTAGAGTATTTTAGTCTCGTTAGACTTTGGGAGCAAAATTCATTATCTTCTAGGAATTTCACACTAAATGTACGTCATCCTCTTCGCAATGATCCTATGTATTGCTTTTGGAGAGTCGACAATACATTAGTTTGGTCGTGATTTTTGACATATTAATGGTCAAAGTTATAAATGATGTTTGACCCTTACGAAGCAATGGGAAAGATGTTTATTAAGAAGGGAAGTAGTATATCAGTATACATGATGAATTTTTTTAACATAACTCATAATGGTATATTCTACCAAGTGTGATATGTCAGTTATGTTGTTGAATAACATCAACTCCGTAAGAGGACTATCTAAAGAGACATTTTCTTATTATAAATCGCCTTGGAAAATTCGATATAGAAAGGAAGATAATTACGGGTTCCAAAGTTGACAAAAGGTACTGAACCGAGCATAGGAATGACTTTCTCGGATACAAAGATTTCTTTCGTTCTTAAGCGTAGGCAATATACATTGAAGCTATGATACGCTAGACAATAAACAAGAGTAAAGGACAATCACTTAATCATGTTGGAATTTATGTGCTGAAACCAGTTTTTAGTAATGAACACCTTTACGTACAAGCGTCAAGAACAACATCATCCAAGGGATTAAGGTTCTCATCGTGATAGAGACCAAATATATCAAGGCCTAACGAAGGACATTATTTACAAAGAAGTTTTCACAAATTTATCAAATTATGTGTCGTATTATATATTTTGCATTAAGCTTTTAAGAATAAGTAGTCTTAATTGTAAATAGTCAAAGACTATTTCTGTTAAAAATCGATGACGCGTGAGATTATAAGAATAATAACTCTACAATCCAATTATATCTGTGAATATTATACAACTAATATAGTCAATATCAAATGCCAACATTTTTGTTTCGTTTTTGTGAGGGGAACTGACGATTAATCACTTCCCATCTAAATCAACTCCCGAAATTTTGTTTGCTCTCATTTTCAGCATGGTTTGACTTTTTGTTAAATTTAATACTCACTTGGTAACTCAACGATTTTAAATGATCTAATAAAACTAATAAATGATGTTGCCCCGTGCATTCTATGCAATAGAATCACATATATTTTTTATTGTTGTTTGGAGACTAATAATTCTATTGGAATTCAGTTTGGATTTGATGTTGCGAGAAGTTTATAAGGAGCAAATACACTTAATTGTAGATATATTATCAAGGTAAAATTATGTTTAAGAGATCTAACATTTTCTTTGAACGCATTATATATAATTATGATAATTGTTGTTTTACGTAACATCATTCAGTTTTACGTAGTTGTTGCAAGTTAAAATAATTTACAAGACTCATAAAGGTCTGTCTCAGTTATTAAGGATTCATTTTAGTGAGTTGCATCATGTTTACGGAGAGAGCGCTTTTTATTGACTTAAAAACCAGTTGTGCTTGCGACAATGAAAAAGCAAAGTACATATTATAACTAAATCACTTGATATTATAAGTACTATTGAATGTCAAATTTTTACGGTAAAAGCACTAATAATTCATCAATCAAGTATACCAACCATGAAATTTTTTTTCATCAATGATTCAACATAGTTGGACTTTTTTGTTAACTTAAGAATCTATTTTTACAGATAATCCTAATAGGAGCTTCGTGCATCGCACGGGCTTTCCAACTAATTAGGGATTGATTATGTATTAAATAGATAAACCAACGTTCAATGCTTTGCCTAAATTACATGCGATTAATTGACAAATGATTTTTTTAAAGTACACAATCTTTCAATTGAATTTAGGAAAATGTGACCCAGGATCAAAAATCGGGTTAAGATTAGACTTTGCATGTAATCGGTAGTATTAAACTAGTAAGACATGAAAGCCCGGTAGTATAATCATATGACCGATAGTTCATCCGAAAGAACTCGTCGCGTGTCTAATTGCATTATTCATTGATTTGATTAAACTGTTGAACGATTCGTATGAATCCCGTGATGAACCCGAAATCTTAGTTCTTTCTCTATTATTGTGATTCGTCTTTAATTTCGCATTTACGAAAGATTAGAACAACAATCAAACAAACTTCTTGAACTTGGGATAATTTAGACTAGTTAACTCCCTCCAAAAAGTAATGTTCTTCCCATTTCATTAAAATACTATTCACATATAATAGAGAAATGGGAAGAACATTAGTTTTTGGAGGGAGTAGTAACTTGTAGTATATTATGTCTCCTTGTCTTCGACCCTGACTACACTAGCCTAGGTTAGATTTGTTGGGTAATTATTTTAAGTAATACGATTTTAGCCTATCAATTTTCGGCGCCTTTGTCGGGGGAGATGGCTTTGTTTTAATTACTTTTTACTGTTTTTGTTCTAGATTTTTCCTCCGTTGGCTTAGAGAACATCAGTTCCTTAAGACCGTTCTCATCATTTCTTTTAGTCTTTTTGTTTATGCCTAGGTGTTACCGGTCTGAGCTCGTGTCCTTCGTTCTCGAACCGGAGAAGACACTTCGCGCTAGGCGAAATTTCTTCAAGGAAATCGGCTAAGCAAAAGACTTGAGTGCTCTTGACACCATCCACGAGGAATTTATTGTTGTTAATCAGTCCTTAAATGAGGACACTTCATCACCTGTGATCACTACACTAATTTTCAAGATGCCTAAACTCGCGAGTTATTCTGAGCCTGCTATGGATACCATTTCTAAAGGGTTAAGTTGACAATCACTGAGAATGGGGCCTTCGAGATTCGTCCTTCATACATCAATTTAGTATAGCCAAATCAATTTGAGGTAGCTACTAATGATCCCGGAAAATACACGGGCATTTTCATTGACTATTTCTCTGCCATTCCACTGGTTACAGGGGTTATATAGGACAAGATAAAGGAAACATTCTGTCCTCTTTTCTTATAGGATATTATTAAGGAGTGGATTGTTGATGTAGACTGTAAGGTGGGCTACAAATTGGAATTCCTTGGCTCTCGCATTCTATAAGAAATATTATCCTCCACAAAGAACGAACTAAGGCTCTCTGAGAGCAAATTACCAATTTCAAGCAAGCTCCATACGAGGATCTGAATGAAACTTGGATTCGATTCAAGAAACTAGTTCGATTGGTGCCTCGTCATGGTATCAAATTTGTTTTTTATGCAATCAATTTTATAACGGGTTATATGACGCTCATCGGGCTATTTTAGTTTCTGCAGCAAGTGGTCTATTTCAGAATAACACTGATGGCGACAAAGCATGAAATACCATTGAAGAAATGGCAACACATACTGCCGAGTATGGAAATCTGAGAGGAAACACAACAGGCATTAAATGCCAAGTTCGACAAATTGAAGACTTCTCGGAGATCGAGTAGCCAACAACATTGGTAAAGTCGTAAAAAGGCGTATGTGAAAAATAAATTGTGTATGTGAAAAAGTACGATTCATGTTGTTATATTAGAAAGAAAAATACAACTTACCGTTTATTAAACAAGACTTTGAAATATCAGTAAATACACAAAAAGATACCCTACAACCATAAATGGGCTTAAGTGCTTAACCCATCACCAAACACACATAAAAGATACCCTATGGCCTAGCCCATACATACAATATTTTTTGTTTGTACGCTCATACGTACAATATATGATACGTAACAATATGCTTACATTTTTTGTTAAGTCATGTATGCGCGGGATTTAGCAGATCCCTAAAGTAAATACGTGAACCTGGGATTATGCTAAGATTTTTTTGGATTTGTTAAATTTTCATTTAGCCATATATAAAAAAAATTCAGATTTCATTAGAATTTTGGGCAAATTTTTCACTAATGCAGGGGGGGAACGATACTCGCGGACTTGTAATTTGTAAAGACAGATTTTGAGTAAAAAAAATGGCAAATTGTAAACATACCATCTCAATTTTCGTCAAAATTTTATCCTAATCCAACTGCAATTGCAGCCATTTCATTATCCCAAAAAAAAAAAAAAAAGGTTGAAATTGCTTTGGTTGGGATGAATTGGAGCATCGCAGTCAAAGTCTCAAATTAGGGCCAGCAAGAAGTAAAACGGATACAACATGAAACAGAAGTTTGCACTATTGGAAAAGATTCTAGTGTACTAGAGCTGGAAATTGAATAATACAAATCAGGTTAACCATGGTGCATTATGTATCCTGAGACCTGAGCAGTCAATTTATCCCTAATCCATAATATTTTGAGTTTTTTTATGTTTAATGCGGTTAGTCTAATTTGTACTCTAAAGTTACACGATAAGAAGCTAATTAGAAAAAAAATTCTTAAGAATATAGCATAGAAATTGATGCACAAACTAGTGCTTACCATAATTAATAAAATAATTTTTTACATTTTTCACTAATTAGCTTCTTATTGAAGTGTCCTTATGACAGACGTTAGAAAAAATCGTAATACTTATTCATACTTATTAAAAGGTTTGTGCTTTGAGACTGAACTACTTTTAGGCTTTGATACACAAATTCTGACAGACATTATCCGTCACAAGTGAGTGACGGGTCACTTCCCTCTCACACAAATGCAAGTGGGAGGGCAAGTGGGGCGAAATGGAGCGCCCCACTTACCTCCCACTTGCATTTGTGTGAGAGGGAAGTGACCCGTTACTCACTTGTGACGGATAGCGTCCGTCACAAGTGAGACTAGTTGGTTTTGATATAGTAAGTTTTCGTTAATTCCATTATTGTGACTTCAAATTTACTTGGAGAATTTACTATTTTGATAACCTAGGTCGATTTGAATACATAATGAGTTATATTCAAGATATTCTATTCACTTTAATCCAAATCTTGAATTAGATTATTTAAATCTAAGTAAATCTTATTTTTATTTGTACCTAGTTAATAATCTAAAAGGTTAATCAACTTGTGAACATTCTCCTTATTTTCAAAGTCTTCTAAAGGCACTTTTAATCAACTTGTTGAACCTAGTACTAACCCTTCCAATCAAGAAGACCCAACTTTCAATTAATCTCTTTTATATATTTGTACAAGATAAATCTAAACAAAAAATCTTGTACATTGCACCAAAATATATAAACTTGCTTGATGATATGGATTACCATCATTGTAATGTGCAAAAGGAAAATGGATAAATTTAATAAATATTCTGTAATACTTTTGCTGTTTCAGTCATTTGTTTAGCTATTTTATTTTAGGATATCTTAGTTAATTGTTTATCTTTTATTTGAGGAATGTTTTTTTAGATAATTTGTTCTTCCATACTCAATTTGGTACACTTGTCATCTAATAATAGTCGATATTCTCCTCTTTTTTTGTCTTTATGCCAAAATCAAACGTAAACAAATGAGAAACGGAGGGAGTATATATATAAAGTTGTAGATGTTAAAGCAAACGAAAGGCTAGTGTCCATTTGATCAAGTTGTTGTTTTTATAGTACATAGTCAACTTGGTAGAGGTCTCTTGTTGTTGACTTGAAATAATTCTTTGAACTTCCGACTTTAGCTTTGATCGTAAAGCTATTTTTAGCATACTAGCGTAATCTAGTTAATTGTGTTCATAATCTTATTTATTTTGTTCTTTCACTAACTTGAACAAAAGGGCAATTATAGAAGCAACATGCAACTTTGGAAATATTCCAAGAAAGAATAGTAATGCGAGTCTTTTGGCTTTAATAATGTTGTTTTAGAATCATGTTTAGTTTCCAATTTTTTTAGATTTGGTGCAAACCACAATCCTGGATCGATTTTAAGAATCCGTAGGCTAGGCCAAGCTCATTTTGATTGGGTTTGCATAGGTAGTTGACCTTGATAACCGACATATATTATAATGAACCATTTTACATATAAAGATTTAATTTAACGGGTGAAGTTTGTGACAGTGATACAAAAAAGAATTGTAATATGTTTTTGTAAGGCTATGTTTTTTCCGCTTAATTTTAGCTTTTATTCAGCTTAATTAAGCTTACTTCAGTTCAACTCTGTTTATTTCAACTCTACTCATTTCATTTTAACTAAATTCAATTCAGTTCAGTTCATTTCAGTTTCATTCAACACAAAAGAACATGACTTAAGTGATATGAAGTAGCTTTCTTTAGAATCGAATAAGAAAACTATGTATGAATATGTTGATTATAGTGAAGAACAACCATATATAGTGTCACTTGTAAGTTCTACATGTGTGAGAGTTAATTGCCTTTCAGACGTGTTATATATACGGAGTAATAGCTAGTCCTCTTATTGTCAACTTATTTTAGGATAAAATAAATTTATATTGGTTTATGAGATGTACTATATATTAATGTATCATCCTTGTAGATTTGGCTCAGACCCATCAATATCACTTGGATCATGATCTGAATTAAGCCACGACTAAGTGAATTAACCAACTCAACAACCGATTGCACTTAAATAAATTGATTTTAATGGATCTCACATAGTCACATGTGTGGAGGAACGTGAAGAAGACTAGCCATATAAGTCACACATCGTCCAAGATTCCAAGGGTCCATAACAAATGAAAAGGATAGAATTGATCGATCACTTCCCATTTAGATTAATATAATAATTTCGTGTCAGCAAGTTGGAAAGTAATCCTTATTTTTTTCAAAATTTCAAAATAAAGTATACCAGAGAGTGATAATTTATAATATGAAGTAAATATAAACTTACAAAATGATACTTGTCCTTAATTACAAAAGCACTCATATAATCACTCGATCGTGTACGACTTTTAAATAAAATAAATAATCACTTTACAATCTAGCAAAGTTACAATAATGTTACCGAAGATGTGATGCAACTGTCCAATACGGGGATTGATAGATTGTAAAAAAACAAGAACTTGTAGTGAATTGGGTGGAGAAATTCACCTAGGATTACAGGTAAAATGTCTGTATCAAAATGTCTTACCCTAACGATTAAAAAAGAGGTATAGTGGACAATAAATCCCAAATTCGAATCCCCCTTTCCCGCTAATTAATATGATATTGTCATTGTAGTTCATTTGATACCAAAAATAACTCTAGCTCATATACTATATACTTGTTTGTTATGACTTATTGATACATCTTTAGGACACTTTTATCAATTGTTCCACATCCTTAGAAGCTTGATGATCCCCAAAAGTTGCCTTAAAAACGTCCCCAAACAAATGATTTAATATCAACAATTGGGATATTAATGAAGAACAATATAACAATCTATGTACCCTTAGAGTTGGACAAAGCATGGGTGATGATAATCTAATGGTTTACTTGTATTTTCTTGCTAGTAAAACATTAAGCAAACACATAAAACATGTGTATGTTTTGCATGACACCCTCATACAACATTCATATATACTTGTACGTTACGTATAGCATGCTTAATTGCGTAGGATAGTCCCTAAAAAATAGTGGTAGCAGCATGCTTTGATTAGAACATGAGTCGTGTGCGTTGACCATCTGTCTTGTGACAGATGGTTGGTTGGGACTTAAATTTGTAGAGGTTTTGTACCAATGTGAGAAGCTTGAATTAAAGTGAAAGAACACATAAACAACAAAATCTCATATAGACCATTATTATAGTACAACAAAATCAGATTCCATGCAACCAATGTGGTATGCCCTCTTGTCAAACATGTGAATTGAGTTGCGAGGTTATGGCCTATGGGTAAGATGGTTTTACATCGTAAGACGGTTTTATTGTGTAAAAAGTAACTCATTTACTTATTAGCAATAAATGAATAGACTTCTTACAAAAGTGTCGTGATGTAAGATCGTCTTATTCCATCATTTGTGAATTGCGAGAGTTATATTTAGTAAATTGGTGGAAAAAAACTACTCTATTAAAAAAATTAAATTCCATGTTAAGATAATGTCAATATATCGACATAATATCAATATTATATATTAAATCCAGAAATTAATGGATTTCAATGTAATTAAAAAAAGTTATATAAATTAATTATACTATATAGTTTTAAATCATTAGCACCGTGTGATGGGCCCGATTAAGGGATCTCAATGCAAATATTATATAGTTTGGGTTAAAATTAAATTATATAGAAGCTTGGTAGTTTTCCTAAACATTTGTAAGAAACTAAAACATCAATTTCAAGGAGACTAAAAGAAAGAACATGCTTGATAATTTTCCTAAATATTTATATAAGACTAGAAGATGGTCAATTTCCTTAAAATAAAATAATTAATTAGTATAAACATGCACACTAATGGTATTAATTATTATCATCATAAAATTATATATTAAATTTAAAATTTATGCAATTTTATTAAACTTTATAGTTTACTAGATGTATAGAGATGTTAATTATTTAACATACAAAAATATAATAAGTAGGTTAAATAATTCAAGTTAGATTCCATAATATATAATATGGCATAATTCTTTCGATTTGATTTAATGCATATATGTAATATATTTATATAAATATATAATCCTCTTAAAATTGCATGCCTAAGTAGTAAAAAAATTTCGTCAGTAAAGAAAAGAATTGTAGTAACATTGGATATAGTTATATGATAGTAATCACTCATTTGAATAGTAAAAGTAACAATATTATCAGCGTGATTAGTGAAAGTGGTAGAAACAACAAGGGGAGTAGTGAAATAATCAATAGTAATACGGCAATAGTGAAAGTAACAATAATTATGGCGGGAGTAGTGAAATTATCAATATTAATGCGGCAGTAGTGACAGTAACAATAATTACGCCGGGAGTAGTGAAAGTAACAATGATTACGGGCAAGTAGTGAAATGTTATTACTATTGTTTCATAAATAAGAGTAAAATGTTAATAACGGGAGTAGTGAATTTGTCTCAAAATTTATTTCATCGTAATTTTAGGATAGGTCATAGAAAAATATATTAATGATAAATTTATGTGTTATGCAACTTTAAATAATTTTATTTAATGAAAAAAAAAATTAATGGTAAGTAGAGGTAGCTCGGACGAAGCCGAGCACCAATACTAATATAATTAAGAACTATGGAGTAGAAAAATGAAAGGTCGTTCATTGTATACAATTAACATGATATTACTATTACCTAGAGGTGTTCTCGGGACGGGCTGGCCAGGGGTCGGGTTGGACCGGGTTGTGGGAGATATAACCCGGACCAGGCCCGTGTTCTGTTTTAGGCGGGCCTTACCAATTTTATTTTATTTTTAATTTGCTAAAATAACGGGCTAAGGGCGAGCCGGGCTGGAAATTTAGGACCCCAGACAAGGGCGGGTGGGGCCGGGTCAACCCGTGCTGATGACCAGCTCTAACATTACCTATTTACCTCCAATGTTTTCCCTTCTTCTCATTTGACTTTTTGGTCAAAATTTAATAAGTTAACCTTAAATATATTAAGAAGTCGTTTAGTTGCATGTGGGGATTTCCAAAGTCTAGGAAGTGAAAAGATCACATTATTTTAGAATTCATGTGAATAAGAAAATGTTGTTTGGTTACATATAGGAATTGCAATTCATGTAAGCATTCTCACTTACCTAGGAGGACGTAGGTAAACAACTTCCTCTATTATGGAGGAATTAGAATTCATGGGAAGTTCTAATTCATGTGAATTGGGCTAACCAAACAAGTTACCCATTTAGAATTGAGTAAATTAAAAATAACTTCCTTTTAAAATCCAGTTTTTTAAAATTACTCCATTATACTCCCTCCATACCAGACAAATGGTAACGTGGTAAAAAAAAATGGGGTTTTTAAGAAAAGGGGGTAAAAGTAGGGGTAAAGAGGGAAAAAAATTGGTGGGGTATGTAATTGTGGGTTTAATCGTGGGTTGATAGGTGAGGTATGTAATGACATTTTTTGTAAATATAAAAAAGGTAAAAGGATAACTTGGTAATATTGTGGGCCAAATAAGTGATGTTATCATTGATGTGGTACAGCCGTATTAGGTAAGTGTTACCATTGGTCTGGAATGGAGGGAGTATAATTTTTTCCTAAAATTACTCCCTTAAATATACTTTTATTAAAAATTGCTTTAAAACATCAATTTAGGTGACTTATTCTGTATGTTTTTGAACTTATTCTCTCTTGTTATACCTTTCAAAATATAAATTGGCTAAATTACAAACGAAATAAGTTCATAAACATACGAAATAAGTCACCTAAATTGGAGCTTTGAAGCAATTTTGATAAAAGTGCATTTTAAGGGAGTAATTTTAGAAAAAAAAAATTATATAAAGGAGTACTTTTTAAAAAAATGAATTTTAGAAGGGAGTTATTTTTAATTTACTATTTGCAATTCACATGAATTGTACTTCTTGTGTTTTTTAGTGGGTAATCAAACGACCCATAAACATTATAATAAATGTGGTCATGTAACGCATTGAAGCCCGTGTGATCAAGCAGGAAGATAATAGAAAAATGGAGGAGTACAATTGAACAAGATGTTTAACAAAACTAACATAAAATATTATCCTAATATTACATACATGTATATAACGGGTCTTTAAGTTTTTGAAAAAGCTAAACTACTCAAATTTGAGGATAAATTATAGAATAAAACGGTCTTACATCGTGAAATAGTCCTCCTTTTTTTATTTTAAATCTCTTCATTAACCATTAAAAAAATACTCCCTCTGTTTTTTAATGAAGTGGGAACATCATAAAAATATACTTCCTCCAGTTGCTCCATTCAACTCCACTTTGCAAGTATTTCTTTTTCGCCCATTCAATCTATTTTATATGTTTCCTTATTTGGCTAAGAAAATGACTATTATATCCTTGTTGAAAATCTATATTTACAAAAAATGTCATTCATACCCACACACTAATCCACCATAAAATCCCACCTTTATATTTTTTAAATATTTATAACCTCTATATTCTCTTTCTCTATGTACTTTTAATAGTTTTTTTAATCCGCTACTTAATACCCGTGCAAAAAGCAAAATTGAAAAGTGGAGTTGAATGGAGAGAGTAGTTCATATAAAGGGAGCAGCTAGTCTTGCTATAGACGGATATATCCGTCTATAGCTAAAGACGGGTCAAATAGCTTGAAAGTGGTGACATTTTTGGCCCCCACCGCCCCAGTTGCTGCTTGTCCTATTAGAAGTGTGGTATTGTATTTGACCCGTTTTTAATTATAGACGGATATATGCCGTCTATAATGAAATTTTGGGTAAAAGGAGTAATTTATTTCTTTTACATGATGAGACAGGTCTCACAACATAGACCATCTCATATCTAATAAATTACTCCTAGTTGAGAGGTCGGAGTCATAGTACATGAAGGCTTTAGTGTGGCAGAGTAAGGTACTGTTTCCATGAAGTTTCGGGTGGACAAAGCTACAAGGGCACAATGGGCTACGCCAGAAACGGCGCACCAGATCATCAAAAAAGTGTCGGTATTTACTAACCAGACTCTCCAACCAAGCTTTAGATGAAGAAAAACAACAAAAAAATGATGACACATCATGCAAAGCAATGTGCATGGCTCTGTAATTTCTGAAATGATGACCCTCCAATACGTATAAAGACCTCTCTACTTTCCTTGCAGTAACTGCACCACACGCTATTGCAATTGATAATTGAGCATATTTTGGAACTCACAATCTAACTCTTTTATTGATTAGCTCTCCTCCAAACTACCTTTCCCCTTTCATGCATTTTTTACCGTTCTTCTCTTTCATATTTTTTACCATTCTCGATTTGATTGTCACCAATGATTTTCTTTTGTATCTTTCGGATCACGTGGGTTTCTCTGTAGTTTTTTTTCTTGGGTAACACGGAGACCCGTAGTCGCTACATTTGATATTTTGATGTCCGTTAGATAAACCTCTCGATATACAGGATAACCACGATAACAGATGAGTCATCTGAGAGTAACAGTTGATAGACTCGAAGTTTAGAAAGTATAGTTTCAGGCCATAATACCAAATGTACTTTTTTTTCTCTTAATCATTGACTCGAAACCAAATTAACCCACTAATTGACCCGAAAACGATCCGACCAACATACCCGAAAAACGCCTAAAACCCGAAACAGCCCGACCCGATAATATGACAAATCCGGACTGACCCCACCGAACCCGACTGACATACAACAACTCAATTCAAAATTCTTGTGCCGTATCTCGGGTCGAGTTGTGCCCAACCACGAGATTTCCTTCATTTCAGCGTCGTGGTCTGACTCCAACACGACCGTGTCGGACTCGAGCTGGCCTGCACTGTTCACTTGACTCGTGTCGTGTCGTGCCAACTAAAGGTATACACGGTAGCCTGCAAACCACGTATAACAGGTAAGTCGCCCGAGAGTGACAGTTGACAGACTTGAATAAACACTTCACAAAATTGCTCTTAGGGAGACTTGAACCTAAATCCCTATAAAATTTCACCTAAGTTTTAACAACTAGATTCCACCCTTACTGGCTACTTCTCTGTAATTAGTTTAAGTTAACATAAATTCTTGTTTAGGACAGATATTTTCATTTTAAACTTAAAACAGGTCAAATATTTTAAATAAGATTAAAGTAAGATGGCTAGGAAATAACGATTTTTGTTCTATCTATACTGATGAGATATTATTGGACCCGTTTTAACCGTAAGACGGATAAATCCATTTTAAGAGAGACTGATTGGTAAGTTACAAGTAGAGTTGTTCATGGGTCGGCTCATTCAGCCCACAAAATAAGCGGGTGCTGACAAAGCATTTCAGAGCATTTTAAGAAAATTACAAAGGCTAGTCCATTAACGAGCCCCGGACCTGGGTACCCACTTGTCCATGGCCGAAAATTTAAAGTTAGCAAACGGCCCATATCCGCCCTAACTCGCATTTGATCACCTCTACTTACAAGGTCAATTTGGGTGGTTATAAATTGGGTCAATTTGAACTTAGACCATAAATGTACTACACACCAACTCATCAAGTCATCATACATCTAGACCTGGCAAATGGGTTAGTCAAGTCGGGCTAATTCGGATCGGGCCAATTTGGATACTATATTTTTTCGGGTTAGGTCGGATCGAGTCGAGTTATTTTGGGTTCTGGATCGGTTTCGGAATGTTGGTTAGGTCATTTTCGGTCAAGCGAGCTGGTTATTTCGGCTCTAGTCATTTTTGGGTCAATGATTACAAGAGATAAGGTCATTTCAAGTCTTTTTGATCAATTAGGTTATGTTTTGTCGGGTCATTTTCGAGTTTAGCGATTTTGAATTAAGTCATTTCGGATCGGGTCGGTTACAGGTTAAGAAAGCTCATGTCATTTTCGAGTCAGGTCAGATTTTTGGTCACATTCCGTA
Source organism: Silene latifolia (assembly GCF_048544455.1). Lineage (NCBI taxonomy): Eukaryota > Viridiplantae > Streptophyta > Magnoliopsida > Caryophyllales > Caryophyllaceae > Silene > Silene latifolia. The sequence continues at coordinate 53,378 of NW_027413314.1, forward strand.
CTATAGTTCGCCTCAATTTCGGGTCTTGAATCAGCCTTTTCAATTGAGATCAATCAGATCGGTTGATTTTGTTAGATCTACGTACATCCACTAAAACCAATACTAGTATCAACCATGTTTCCGTAAATAATACTCCATCCGACCCAGACCAAAGGTAATATAGGGGAAAATGAAGAATTTAAGAAAAGTTGGAAAAAGGAGGGGTAAAGAGGGAAAAAATAAGCGGATCATGTAATTGTGGATTGGTAGATCCTAGGTGGGCCTTGTAATGACGTTTTGTGTAAATATCAAATGGACATAAGGTGGACAACTTGGTAATGTTATAGGCTAAATAAGAAATGTTACATTTGGTTTGGATAGTTCGTTTATTTGTGTTTATAATAAGTGTTTCCTTAAGCCTGAGTCGGAGGGAGTGCTATATTAAAATATAAAAAGAAAATATAAAAAATTGGACTTTTATTGGTATATAAACTAGATTTAAATTTTTAATAATTTATGTAATTAATTAGAATGAAAAAAGTAGGGAGAGTGGGGGGAAGGGAAGGGGAAAAGGCCATAAGAAGTGGAGATGGAGGCTATAACTATTAATTAATCACAGAAATGAAGCAGATGAGTTAAAAGCTCCCACATAAGAGCGGATAGTGACTGATCATACACCCGACTTAATTCGATACCCTGAGAACTTGGCACTTGGGGCATGTGTTCCCAATCCTCTTTCACTGCCCTGCCTTTTCCATTGATTCTATTGCAAGTTTTGCAACCTATAGGGCATCTAGCCAGTCCGTTCAATTTAGCGCTCATCTTTCGTCCATTTTCGAAAAGAAAAGGATGGTTGATTTCTTTTAACGGTCTAGATTGTATTCAACCATTTTAAATTTTCTAAGGGTAAAATTATTGGTAGTCTTGAGATAAGACTTTGGTAAGTCTTGAGATAAGACTCACCCAAGATTTCCAAGACTCAACTTAAGACTCTTGGCACAATTTACTATGCATTTCTTACAATTAATAATTGACATGTGTACCTTTTTTATTTTTCATTTTTTTCTTTATAAGGTGAAAAAAATAAGTAGGGTAAAAAGTAAAGTCCGAGGTGTCTTCCTCTTCCTCTTCAAAGATAATGTATAGAGTCTAAGGTAAGTCATTGAAGAGGACATCCCTTAGAGTTTGAACAATATAAAAATGATAAAAGTTAGTGAAAAGGTGATGTGGTGGAAATTCAAGTCTTAAGACTTTTGAGTCTTGGCACAATTCGATAATCATACTTCTTAAGTTTATACATGACACAAATTCTCATTTTTCATTTTTTTTGTAAAAAGATAGTCGAGGTGATCTGATAATCACAACCTTGTGACGAGTCAAATAAAACTCGTTTGCATAGATAAAGACAAGCCTTTTCTAATTACCTAGGTATACCTTTACTTTTATCTTTTCTAACAATGTGAGTGGTACTTGACCCGTCACATATTTGTGACAGACATATCCGTCACAAGAGAAACTTATTGTATGCATGAACATACAGAAATAATGGTATAGAATAGTAAAAACTAATGTATTATTAATTTATTATATGATTTTTAGAGCATCTTCAATGGTTGAGTAAAAGGATTTACTTGCAAATTTTAAAAGTTCAAGCTAGTTGCTCAACCATTGAAGAGCTCCACATGGACAAGCTTAGAGCATGCACATTGAAGAGTATCTCCTCTTCCTCTTATTTCCTCTCTTTCTCTCTATTTTTCGACACCTCATTTCCCACTATCACCATCATCCTAACTTTTCTTCCATTTTTTCCCCACATCAAAGAGGATCCTCTCTTCTCCTTCTTTTATATTTTAATTATTTTTATAATAGTTGATAAATTTATAAAAATAAAATATAATTCACATGGTCTAACTTTATGGGAGAATGAGCACAAAGGCCTAGAATTAACTTCCTTTAAAAATAGAGGAAGTCTTCCTATTTCTCTTTCAAAGAGGATGTCCAAATTGGTTTCACATTGAAGACGACATCCTCTTAGAGAGGAGAGATGGTGCTAAGAGGATGCACCATCCTCTTCAATGTGGATGCTCTTAGTTTGAGCAACAAATGGACCCACAAAGTGATATATGTTAATTAAATAAATGTATGTAAGTCCATTTAAGCAACAATTTTTGTAGCATAACCATTGGAGGAGTTTGTAGCTTAAAAATGTTAGAGCAAGTCTAATGGTAAGCGGTAACCTTCTAGCTTGGCAAATTCACAGGGATCATGCGGCTAAATGTGCGGCACCTTACATTCTCCCCTACCTAATCTGTTGCCGCCCTCGGCAACACAAAAATCTCGAACGGCGCTTCAGTGAGACATCCTCAGTGAGCTGTGGCCATCCATGCTGCATTGAGGTTTGACTTTCTCTTTGCTTCGGCTCGTAGATACTTTTCGGTCCACACCATGATTAGATTCATCGTCCCTTCAAGAATATAGTGCATTTCCTTGACGGTGAGACTACCGAACATCATGTCCTCCAAGTTTATCACTCGCCCCTGGTCGTTCTGAAAAGTCCATGTCCTCGTTGCTCGAGCGGAAACTTTGCGATATCGTTCCAGGTGCTTGCTCCAACGCACCTTCACCTTGTCCATCACCACTTCAATACCTGCATTCAAGGGTAAGTGAGTTCTTCAGAACGACGAATCAGCATCTCGGCGTGGCCCCCTAATGGTACGAGGCCTTCTCATTTGGGTCGACTGACCCTCAAACCAAGACGTTAATTCAGCACATCGACGCGGCCCCCTAATGTCACGAGGCCTTCTTCTTTGAGTTTCACGACCCTCATTGTCAACTCCCCTTTGAGGTGGTAGACTCTCATTCTGTCTCCCAAGCCACTTAGCAGCGTAGTTAGCCTAAGTCTTGTTCACCCTCGATTCCGCTGAACCATTGGGTACTCTCCAAGGTTGTGCCTCTCGTCTCGGCGTCGGTATCACCCTCATTGCCGATATCCGAGGGTTCCCATTGTTCTCATCCCCATCCACGGTCTTCACTACGAAAGATCCCATCAGCAGCATCGAACCATTACTTGGCTTTAGAACTACTAATGCTCTCTGAAAGAACTGCATCCCGAGTACTAACTTAAAATCATCTAACGGAACGGTGGTGAAGTCAAACTCCTCTGCTCATTCACCCACCTGAACCGCGACCTTTTTAGCCACTCCTTGGGCACGTCTCATTTTCCCATTAATCGGCTTCAGACAGCTGTTAGCGTTGCTCAGAACTAGTCCCAAACGATCAGCTTCCTCTTTAGTCATAAAGTTGTGGGATGCACCCGAGTCGATCATGGCTCGTGCTTTTCTTCTATTTACCGTCAAGTCCACGTACATGAGCCCGGTGGATTTCTTGGTGAGGGGTTCTTTCAACTTCTCCATCGCACTTATCCTCTGTAGTGAGCCCATACGCAGCTGGTCTTTCTCATCATCTGAGTCTTCGTCATATTCTTGGTGATAGTCGGCCAGCGCCCCATCAAGATGCTCTTGAGCCCCATTCGGCATCTTCTGAATCATCGCGTTGACCTCGGCCTTGTTGGGACATCCGACCATCCTGTGAGGACCCTTGCACACAAAACATGCGGACGGTTTCTTTGTTGTAGACGCAGTTGAGTTTCCCACCTTTGAAGACGAGCTTGTGGGCGAGTTCGCACTGCTCGCCGCTTGAGTTTGCCTCCCTTGTGAATGAAACCGACTGTTCCCAACCGAAATCGAACTAGCTTGTGGCTTTCTTCCATTGAACCCAATTTCAGGCGCACCGGTATTCTCCGTCGGTGCCACATATCGAGGTACCTCACGCTCCCCGTGGAAATCGAGAAAACGCTCCACAGCCGATATGGCTAAAGATAGAGTCTTGAGGTTCTGTCTCATTACCTCCTGTTGAGCCCACCTCTTCAATCCGTTGATGAACCCAAATGTCCTATCCGTCTCGTTCATTTCAGTAATCTCGAGCATGCATGCTAAGAATTCTCTCACGTAGTCCTGGATTGATATGGTGTGCTTTACTTCTTTCAGCTTCCTCCGAGCGACAAACTCGGTGTGCTCAGGGTAGAAGTGATCTTTCAAAATCCTCTTGAAGTCGGCCCAAAATGTTAGCACGATCGTGCCCGCTTCGATTTCCTTGTACCTAGAACGCCACCACATCTTAGCATCGTCCACCAAGTACATACTTGCCGTGTCGACTTTCCCTTCTTCGTCAAGCACACTTACTCGGAAGTATTGCCCCATATCAAAGACGAAGTTATCGACCGCTTTCAAATCCCTCGCCCCATCGTAGGTACGAGGTTGGGGCGCCTTCACCTTAAGGACCCCTAAAGATTTCCCGTCATTGGCCACCGCTTTCAAAAGCGTGGCGCAAGTGTTCTCTAGCTCCTCGGTCTTTAGATGGAGGTGCGTGATTTCTTCCGACCGATCATCAGGGATTGCCTCACTGATCACCTGGATCCGGGTATTCATCCCATCCACTTTCGACTCAAGTTCACCAACCGTCTTTTCCAACTCCTCGAGGCTCTCCCCCATTTGGATAACGATGCCCTCGAGTAAGGGAAGTTTCTTATCGAACGACTCCTCTAAGGCGTCCACTCGGTCCTTTATACTTTCGCCCATTTTCTCGATCTCGATGAACAAATGCGGCTTGCAGAAGCCTGTCCGAAGATCGGGCTCTGATACCAAATGTCACGGTCCGGTACTTTTGCCGGATCATGGTGCGCACCTTTGCCTAATTCTAGGGTAAGAATGTAAGCAACAAGGGTCTCGTACTAGTGAGGGATCGCCCACTAGCATGTTTCTCGGGACTCGGGGTGTGTGTCGGGAATCCTAGTCACGAATATCAAAGTCCGGCACACGAAAGCAATAAAAGTAAGCAATATGATTATTGTAAGCAAGAGACAAGCAAGATCAAGCTTAAAGATGAGATGCGGTTTTTATTGACTAGCACCTCTCAAAGAGGCAAATTTGATGTTTTGGTTATGGTAGCAGGATACATTGAAAGTGTAGAATAGCGATATGAAATCTAAATGCCTAAAAACATAACTTAAACTAATAATCTAGCTCTAAGATTCGACACACAGGAAGTAATCTCGAAGTACTACTTGACTATGAAAACGGAAATGAAAATACATAATCGGAAATATAAAATCTAAGGACTCGAAGTGAAAGGACCGCACGCGCAATTCTCAGAGATTATACGGCTAAATGTGCGGCACCCTACACTAAGATACAACCATTCTAAGCTATTAAACTATTCCAATGGTTTAGCTAGTTTTTATACTAGCTTGATATAACCCACACGTAAATTCTTTTTTCATACCTAAATTTCTATTGGTTGTTTTGTACATGTGGGTCATTGTAAGCAAGTAGCTTAATGAAACAACTAGATTAAGTTAAGCCATCCTAGTTGGCCTTCTCCAATGGTGTAGCAACTAGCTTGCAATTTTAAGAAATTGCAAGTAAGTCCTTAAGCTACACCATTAGACTTGCTCTTATAGCTCAACAAGGTGATGTGAAAAGTTAAGCTAGTTACCATTGAAGATGCTCTAAGGGAGGAAATAAAGAGACAAAAATGAAGAGTATGATCCTTTTGCAACATCAAGATCACCCTCCTTTTCAAAGAGATATAGATAGGTTAATTTTTAGCAAACGGTTCATCTAAATCCTAGTTTATTTACTTGTAGTTGAGTTGAGTCGAGTGAACTTGTATAAGATTACGATAATTATAATTATATGTAATGTATATTTCTTTTGTATTAATGTTTTCATCTACTTCCTCATTCCATTATTAATATTTTTTAATTTGCATTATGCCAACTCTAAAATGATATTTTCACCACATTGTCAGTCAAAATGTATATACAACTTTACCCATTAATGTATTTTCACAACATTTTCATTCGACCCCGTGCCGTCGACCACTCTAATAAACAATACTTAGATAAGTTTGTGTCTCGCTCCCGTCAACCCTACCCAACCGTGTCTCCGTCGACAAACCCTACCCATGTTGTTGTTGACCTACCCCCTCCTCTGCGACCCCAGCGACTCTCGCGACGTCAACCACCCTACCCTACGTTACCCAGCCTCACCGTCGACCACCTACCCACCATACTTCGATATAAATATATGTCCCATCTAGGGATGACAATGGATCGGGTTGAAACGGGTTTTGCGAGATCTAAACCCGATTCACTTACTTAATGGATCACCGATCTATATACAAACTCGGTCCATATCATAAATTTTGAAATCCACACCCGATCCATTACATCTTTTTCAAATCTATATCCGCTCCAAATCCATACACGATCTACCACATAATCCAAAACCCGATCCAAAACTTCCTTTGGCCATATAAAAATTTCATCTAATATATCAAATTTGAAATTTCAAGCTTAATAAAGCCAAAATTTTCAATTATATTTGAATGAATCGGGTTCGGGTATAAATCGGGTTCGGTTTGAGCCACTTGATAGGCTTTGTCGCACACATAATCAAAGATAAATTCTCTAAACACAATTAAATGTAGTAATAAGGGTCGAACCACAAGGAGACGGGAATTTGCTAAACAAGTTGCTATGTGTTCCGGGTGTAATTCCAGAGCAGTTATTTGTTACCACCCGTGCTTGTAGAATGACGTCCTTAGTTGAATCCTCCTCTCGGTCTCCTGAAATAATGAACAAACTGAGGGCTCGGCTTTGGACCGAGCGAACTCACTCCGACGCTCAAGTCAGTAAACTTAAGAGATAAGTTGTTGTTACTTGGCGAAGTATATTTTGTAGAGAGATAAGGAAGATATTACCAGATGAAATAGTGATTCTTAGGTTAAAATGTGGATCCTTTCCTCAATGAGAGTTGAGGAGTATTTATAGACTTTCACCTTTTGTCACGTAGTGGCCAAGTGGCTAGCAGGTGGAAAGACTGATCTACCCTCGGCCGAGGGACCCATGGCAGGCCGGCGGGCCCTGTTGACTCGCCGCCGAGGGGTCTTGGATATGAGTTCGCGGATGTGTGCCCTTGGCCGGCTAGTTGTCCAGCCCGGGACCCAAGAGACAGGCCGACAGGCTGCGTCGGTTAGGCTGTCTAAGTCGTTGACTTGCTTGTGGATATCTTTGACCTTGCTCAATATGTTGACGTGGTCAGCGGGTGCAGAATATGCCCCATCAATTTGCCCCCAGCGTAGTCTATGCCGTGGTATAGGCTCCGATGTGTGTTGAGCGTATATTCTGCGCAAGACAAAATTTTTCTGCTCCGGCTTCTTCTACCTCGGCTTGGTTCTGCTTAGGCCGTACCATATCCCCCCTCCACATGGATGTGTAAAGGGCATCCGATGTGGAAAAGAAAGTGACGCTGGCCGAGACCAGGGTTGAGAGTGCTGGTTGTTTTTGATTGCCCCCGGCCGGTGCTACCTAGCTTGGTTGATCATGTGGCCGGCGGAGAACAGATACTTAGGAATTTGTTGAGGAAGATGAATAGGCAGAGAGATATGAAGGGGCGTGTTGAAGACGCTTGGTCACTGTTGCATTGATTGACGTTCAACTGTTGCAACGATTGACATTCCGTGGTTGCATGTCTGACACGTGTCTGTTCGCCGATTGGTCGACGTTTCATGGTCGTGCCTCGATTGGTCCTTCTTCATGGGCTTTCCCCTATAAATAGGGCAGTTAGTCCCTGAAATTGGCCACCAATTTCATTTTCTCTAAAATTTTCTCCTCTCTAAACTTTCAAGGGCTTCTTTCTCTTCTAACTTTCAGAGTCGTTACTTCGGCTAGTGCTTTTCTTCAAGGTAAACAAACAAATTTTTCTCAATCTCTTATTTTGTTAAGTAATTGTTGCTACCATGTCTTCTGCTGATGCCGGAACTAGTAACCGTGCACCGGCGGGTTCCCTGTCGCATCTTGATGAGGAGGAGATACTAGACGCAGTCCCGATAAGGTCTGGGGGCCCTAGGTCTCCTTCTCCCGAAGTCGATCCGAAAGCTTTGGAGGATTGGGAGGATGATGATGATGTTGATGATGACGGTGATGATGCTGAAAGGGCTCGTCCTAATGAGGGGAGGTAGTACATCATGGATCACGGCGAACCTTGTAAGGTCTGCCCTGACCGTGCCTGGACCCATAAGTTCGCCACTTCCGGGAAACATTTTTCGAGGGCCATTTCTACTTGGCGGGGGATACAAAATTGTTATCCCCGAGGAGGGTCAGCCGTCTGTTTCCCTCCCCGGTTGCACCGGCGTATACATCCGGCACACTGAGTACGGGCTCTGGTTTCGCCTGAATGATTACGTTATGGCCATCATTAGGGCCATGAACGCCGCCGTGGCCCACCGCACCCGTTGGCTATTAGGACCATAGTCGGCTTTGTCCGCTCTCGTCTCTTCAAGGGGAGGTCCAAACGGTTAATTTATTCCGTCGGCTTCACCACCTTCGGCCGTCGTTTCCTGGTCGCGTCGGATGGTACAACAGGCAAATGGAGCGGGTTACGTCTCCGTTGATAAGCTCTCCTCCTGCAGTGGACCGGAAAGATCGGTGGGTGTACGTTGAGGTGCCGGATGACTATCCGCTGCTCCGGTCCTTCCAGCACGAAGTTAATTTGCGGTGCGAGAGTAAGGCAGAGCGTGAGAAATGGGTCACCCGGAGCAAGCTTAAGATGGACGCCAGCAAGGTCCCTCTTAATGCGGATGAGAAGCTGGCGATGAGGCTTTTTGAGGCGGACAAGAGTGGGGTGCCGAAAAGATGGATTCCCCCGACGCAGATCATTCTTCAGGATGAGCTGCTCTGCCATATCGGCCTCATACCGGCCCTAGCACAGGGTGAGTGGGGTCGGTGTGAGGCCCATCCCTGCTCTCAATGTTTCTGTTTCTTGAACTTTGATTTTTTTTTTCTTCTACTTAACTCTTGCTTTGTTTCCTTTTGAGACCACTTTGGACCGGACTGCTCGAGGATATCCTCCGGAGAATGGGGCCGCACAAGGATAAGACCGTTCTTGATTTGCATCCTAAGGCTCTAACCCGTGATCGCAGAACGTCGCCGAATGATCTCATGGATCAGCAGCTGAAAGGCTTGAATGTGGAGGCGGCCCAGGCTAAGGTTGCTAGTAACATGCCGCGCCGAACGCGGAAAAAAAAGTCTTCGGCGGCGACGGCGTCGACATCAGTTCCACCTCCCATCCCTTCAGTCCAGAAGGAGACGGTGGTGATCGTTGACATTACCAATGGGGGGGACTCCGATGCAGAGGGATCTTCCCTTGTCCGTAAGAGGAAAGGGCATGCTCCTGCCGCTAATGCTTCTGCTACTACTGCTGATACTGCTGCCGGCAAGGAAATGCGTCCTCCGACCAAGAAGGCCAAGCATGGTACAGATCTATCCTGTGGCTCAGACTTAGCCGGTTCATTAGGCGTTCCTGATGATAGGCTCTCCGGTATGTCCATGTATGTTGACACGGATGCTTTAATTGAATTTTTTGTAGATCAACCGCTGCCGTCTACCGGTCACACTATTGAACGACGTGTTGAGAAGAAAACTGCGCAGGCAAGTGGTCAAGATGCCGCCGTTGTCACCTCCTTCCCGAAGCCTACCGCCCTCCAGATTAAGTCGGAGGGCCTAAGTTTGACCAGGTCACTGGCGAAGTGGGCTGATACGGCCGGTGCTCTTATTGTGGAGCAAGAGAAGGCCATTGCTGAAGCTGCCCCACAGCTCGAGCGGCTCAGGATCGAACTCGACGCTGCGAACAAGGAAGCCGAGAGGGCCAAGGCCGAGGCCGAGGAGGCGTCCGTCGAGAGAAGACTCGGGTGGGAGGACGCCGAAAAAGGAGGTCTTCTTCCGAGAGGGCCAAGGCCGAGGCCGGCGGCTGAAGCCGCTAAGCTCTTTGGAGGGGCGTGACCTCGTTCGAAGCACGCCGACCTTTACCGTACGCAGAGGGACGAATGGAGGGGCATGTTTCAGCCCGGGGGAAGGTGGTTCGGAACAAGGATGCTATCATCACCCAAAGGGAGGAGGACATTGAGACGCTCCAAACCGTTATCCTCCCTAACATGTGCGCCAATACCGGACTGGCCGAAGAAGCTGCCAGGGAAGTGATTGGGGAGCTCTTCCCTCTTGATGGCTCCTTTCCGTGGGACAAATTTGACGAGCTGTTTGATGACAAGCTCGAAGCTAAGGAGAAAGCCGCGGAGGAGAAGGCCAAGGAGGAGGTAAGGGTGAAGAAGGAGGAAGATGTGGCCGCGGAGAAGGCAGCCCTTGCTGAGAAGACTAAGGCGGCCAAGGAGGAAGCCGAGAGGATGAAGGCATTTGAGGTCGCCGAGGCCGAGGCCGCCAAGAAAGCCGAGGCCGAGGCCGCCAAGCCGAGGCCGCCAAGACAGTTTCGGGTCACTCATCAAAGATGATGCCGCTAACGCGCGATGGCAAGCAAAGAACAGGCATAGGGAGACGGGCGGTCGTCACCGAGGCTCACCGGCGTCTCGGATAGCTTCACTGTTCGGGAGCCAATTATTAAGCCTTTCCTTCCCGCCATCTTTTGGCGCTTCAAATGATATGTCTGTAACCTTTTGCTTTTCTTTTCCTTGTATTTTGTACAACTTTGGTAGGTTGTGTTTTGGCTTATCCCTATGGGGACGGCCGTCGTCTGTATTCTCCTCACTTGTAACCTGTTATCATTTTTAATAAGAGTTTGCTTATTTTGCCTCTGGCTTGGCCAAGGTCTTTTCTTGTCTTCATCTGAGTTGTCTTCTTACGTTATTAATTGAGCGCTTCTTTTATTTCTTCCTCGGCTGGCCGAGGCGTTTTTAGAGTGCGTATCTCAACCTGTGTTTAACGTTTCTAAGGCATGTTGATTGCTTTCGCGAGTATCAATCAATCGCGCTGGTATTGACCGCCGTGACGTCGCTACGATAGTGATCTGCCGTGGCGTCTACCTCTTGGAGTGACTGCCGTGGCGTCTACCTCTTGGGGTGACTGCCGTGGCGTTTACTTCTTGGGGTGACTGCCGTGGCGTCTATTTCTTGATGGTGACTGCCGTGGCGTCTACCTCTTGGAGTGACTGCCGCGGCGTCTACCTCTTGGGGTGATCGCCGTGGCGTCTACTTCTTGGGGTGATCGCCGTGGCGTCGTTTCTTGATGGTGATCGCCGTGGCGTCTACCTCTTGGAGTGATCGCCGCGGCGTCTACCTCTTGGGGTGATCGCCGTGGCGTCTACTTCTTGGGGTGATCGCCGTGGCGTCTATTTTCTTGATCCGTCGCCGTGGCGTCGCCTCTTGGAGTGATTTGCCGCGGCGTCTACCTCTTGGGGTGACTGCCGTGGCGTCTACTTCTTGGGGTGACTGCCGTGGCGTCTGCTTCTTGATAGTGATTATGGGGGGAAATGAACACTTTGATGGAAAACTTGGACGATTCTTCATTAGATATAAACATGCGTCGGGGTGCCCACAGTTGTCTTGGGCACCTCCGCCGCTATACAAAGTTTTTCCCGAGATTGTCAGTGTCCTCATGGCTCATCAAAGGCACACCCTCCATGTCTGTCAGCCGGTGTGTACCCAGCCTTATTTCTTCAACCACTTTGTAGGGACCTTCCCAGTTAGCCGTCAGTTGCATCCATGAGGTCGCCCTCCTGTTGTAAGGATGGGCTTTTCCCCTTCTCTGACTTCTTTGCCACTTTGAGGGATTGCATGTTGCATCCTCTGGCAGATATCTGGATGTTGACCACCTCGTCCTTCTCGTCCTTGGAGACGAGCTTATGCGCTTCCCCCCGGTCCGAGACATACATCAGTGTCAGGGCCCGGATGGACATCACTGCGTCGGCCTCGCTCAGAGTGACTCGGCCTATGAGAACGTTGTAGGCGGCCGAGCCGTCGATGACCACGAACTCGCCTAGGACATTCTTAGCCGCATCTCCCTCGCCGAACATCACGGCAATCCGATCAACCCCAGGGGTACCAGCCGGCCCGGAAAAATCAGACAACGGATTGGTGCGCAGGGCTCAAGTCTTCAACCTTCGACCGAGGTTGAGAAAGCACTCCCTGAACATGATGTTCGTGTAGGCGCCTGTGTCAATCAGGCACCTCTTGACCAGGTGGTTGGATATGTCCAAGTGGACTACAAGTGGGTCGCTGTGAGGGGCGATGACTCCCTCGTAGTCCTTCTTTCCAATAGTCATGTCGGGGATGTTGGAAGCGGGGATCGCTGTTTTGGGCACAAAGTTGATGGCCTGATACAGCTCGTTCAGGTGCCGTTTGTGCCCATGAGCGGACCCACCGTTCTCGTTGCCCCCGATGACAACATGGATTACTCCTATCCGTTCAAAGACGGATTTCTTATTTGAGCCGCCGGCATCAGTCTTTTGGCCTTTGGCAACATATTTGCCGAGGCTCCCCTTCCGGATCAGCTCTTCGATGGCATTCTTCAGATGCCGACAGTTGTCAGTTAAGTGGCCGGTGTGGCCATGATACTCACAGTACTGGCTCGTGTCACCGTCCCCCTTCGGCTTGGGGGGCCTTTTCCACTTCTGGCCCTCGTTCTTGCTCAGGGCGAAGACCTCGGCGGCAGATACGACCAGGGGGGTGTGATCATTGAACCGTTTCTGGTAGTATGATCCGAACTCCCCGCGCCCGCCGAGTTCATTTCTGGCAGAGACTGTCGACCGTGACCTATTATTGTCACGGCGTCCTTCGTCCGGGTTGTCCTCCCGACGGCTCTTTCTCTCTGAGTGCCCGGCCTCGCTGGGGCCTACCCAGGTTTTGTGGTAGTCCTCCACCTTAATGGCTTGATCGGCCATCTTCCTGGCGGAGTCTAGGTTCAGGTCGCCGCACTTGATGAGCTCATTCTTTAAGTCCCCTCTTGGGAGGCCTTTCATCAGTGCGAAGGCCGCCAGCTCACTGTTCAGCTCACGAATCTGCTGAACCTTGGCGTCGAACCTCTTCACATAACTTCGGAGAGACTCGCCTCCCTCCTGCCTGATAGTCAGGAGGTCCGATGTCTCGACGGCCCTCCTCTTGTTGCAAGAATATTGGGCTAAAAATATGTCCCTTAGGTCGGCGTAACAGTATACCGACCCATCGGGTAGCCCCTTGTACCAACTTTGTGCCATCCCCTGCAGGGTCGTAGGGAAGACTCGGCACCAAACCTCATCAGGTTGTTCCCACACCGACATGTGAGACTCGAAAGCCTCGGTGTGGTCGGTTGGGTCGCCTTCTCCTTTGTATGTTATGGGTGGCAACTTGACTTAGTCGGCACCGGGGTATCTAGGACGAGGCGCCGAGGGGCCTGTCGACCATGTGTCGAACGACACGCGGCGATCGGCTCCTCGCATCCCTAGTCCAGCTCTTCTCCCCGTGGCGGGAAGGGCTTCTTCTCCGACTCTGGTGAGTCGGGCTTCTTCTCCGACTCTGGTGAGTCGGACTTCTTCTCCGACTCTGGTGAGTCGGACTTCTTTCACTCCTCCGGGCATGCCTCGTCGGTCTTTGCGCGGCGACACCGTCCTCCGCGAGTGCGGGAAGGACTCAGTCTACCACTAGCACTGGGCTCCCGGCGTCTTGGGGGCCGCCAGCTTCCTCCAGCGCTCCGTTCAAGTCTCTTGGAGTCACATTCTGGGCCCCGGTCTCCCGGACGGGTTCTGCCGCTCTTGTCGGTGTGACAGTGTGAGCCGGCGTACTACCAATTAGGTCCAGGAGTAGCTTCAGATTTTTCTTTGCATCAACCACATGTCCCATGATGGTGACCTGGTTGGTGGGCGCGGCGATCTGGTATTATTGGCATCCGTACTCCGGTTGAATTACCCGGCCGATGGAGGGCCGCGCAACCAGAATTGTGGACGGTATCATCTTGGCAGAATTCGGTTTCGTCGGTCACGAATACCTCTTGTTGTTTTGACATCTTCTTAGCTTTTTGGGTGGGTTTTTTGTTTTTGTTTGGGAATGAATGTGACTAGCTTCTAGTATCTTTCCCCCCGACGGCGCCAATTGTTCCGGGTGTAATTCAGAGCGATTATTTGTTACCACCCGTGCTTGTAGAATGACGTCCTTAGTTGAATCCTCCTCTCGGTCTCCTGAAACAATGAACAACCTGAGGGCTCGGCTTTGGACCGAGCGAACTCACTCCGACGCTCAAGTCAATAAACTTAAGGGATAAGTTGTTGTTACTTGGCGAAGTATATTTTGTAGAGAGATAAGGAAGATATTACCAGATGAAATAGTGATTCTTAGGTTAAAATGTGGATCCTTTCCTCAATGAGAGTTGAGGAGTATTTATAGACTTTCACCTTTTGTCACGTAGTGGCCAAGTGGCTAGCAGGTGGAAAGACTGATCTACCCTCGGCCGAGGGACCCATGGCAGGCCGGCGGGCCCTGTTGACTCGCCGCCGAGGGGTCTTGGATATGAGTTCGCGGATGTGTGCCCCGGCTGGCTAGTTGTCCCAGCCGGGACCCAAGAGACAGGCCGACAGGCTGCGTCGGTTAGGCTGTCTAAGTCGTTGACTTGCTTGTGGATATCTTTGACCTTGCTCAATATGTTGACGTGGTCAGCGGGTGCAGAATATGCCCCATCACTATGGATTGAATTCTATCGAGGTCGGTTTATCGGTTGTTGGTTGGTTGGTTGGTTATGCAAATAAAATGAAAACAATAACAAAGAAAGCGTCTAGGGAAGTCGGGTCACACATACAAATTACTAATTAGTCATGTTAATTTAGAAATACATTGATAATGATAAAAAGTTTAGGCCTTTAGACACCCACCTCTCGATATTAGCGCCGACCATAGACCGGGTCCTAACGATCTCTCGATATGGCTAGGTCGTTCTACTATAGCATGTTTAGTCTATTTCAATTCCATGCCTCTCGACTTATAGAACGAATTAACAAACTTAATCTACGATTACGGCCAATAACCAAAGATTAAACAATACAATGAAAACATGTTATAGAAACTATTATTTGATATCGTGACATATCATTTTAACAATTGTGATTAGTTATTTAGCATGGCTTCCTTAATCCCTATACTAAGAAATTCCTCGGGCATAATGTAAATTATCTAATGACAAATGAATAATAAAAGTAATATATGAAAAGAAATTACCTTGATAATGGAAGAACTTGCAAATGATGAACAAGGAATGAAATGTAAATAACTTGTAATGAAAATTGTATATAACTTGAATAAAATTGTTTAAAACATAATGGAAATGCTAAAGAGAAATCTAATCTAACCTAAACTAAGAACTGAAATGAGAGTATAAAAGTGGTGTAGGAAGTGTATTTTAGGTCCCGAATCAACACCCTTTATATAGGTGTGAAGGGAGTAGCGTAAACAATCAAGAGGGAGGCAACCCCGATCGGGTCCACCCCACCCCGATCGGGGTCGTGGTGATCCAGCTCGGTCTGCTTAATTCTTCTAGTTAATGCACATAGTATCCAATGTTGATATTTAATGCCTTGTTTAATCGTCCGTTAATGATCTTAAAGCATGACATCCAATGTATTCTAGCATCCTAAGCTTCCACCTAGTTGGACTTGAATTCTTGGGCTTGACTTGCATTTGACTTCATTTTGCATTTCTCATTTCAATCCACATCTTCATGCATGCAATACCCATGCGACACTACAATGTTGGTCCAACTCATGCTCGATACTTAGCCTTGTATACTAGCTCTTGCAAATTTGTTAGAAATAAGCTCCTAAAAGCTCAAGTTCCTACAAAATGTGACAAACCATGCAAAGACAACTAGAATACAATATTAGCTCATAAAACCACTAAGATTAGTGCAAATGACATGTAAAAAAGAGTTAATGTAGGGGGTTAAAATGTATATAAAATGGTCTTATCAAACTCCCCCAAGCTAAACCCTTACTTCTCTCAAGCAAGCACACAATACAATGTTTGATAAGGACAAGGGTACGAGCAACAATCATCTCATTCGAATGCAATTCTCATCAAATAATCTTTAAAGCTTAATGAATCAAATCCCGAAACAACGTGGGCATAAGAAAAATGCAACAACATGGATGAGCTTTATACGACGGCGTAGCATAAAGGACTTCAAATGGATATTTCAATTCTCGCATGATCTTATTGATATCGGACTCCTCACGCGATTCACTCCCACTCATAATATGAACAAGGCAATTTATATGTGAATGTGACACTTTCCTATCTACGACTCAAGAGAATGCACCCGCAATCTAGTATGGTAGACATTCCAAATCAACAAGACAATGCTAACAATAATTCACAAATATAAGCCAAGAAAAGAGATAAAAGAGGCTAGGAGTTGTGGGTAAAAAGTGGACAAATGAATTTGGATATGTGGAGTTAAAGGTCAAGCTAATCAACCATCCAAACGAGCAAATAGTGCTTAAATAACCCAATACCGATCTTATAGCAATAACCCATTGAACCAAAGCAGCATATGGCCCAAATTAAAACTTTTACAACACAAAATGAACTTCCCAACTCAATTTCTTCATAAACTATGGAAGATCAATCATCTCTTTTTCTTTTTTATCAAAAATTTCTTCTCCTTTTTTTCATTTCATTTCTTTTCATCTTTGTTACATTTTTTCATTCCAATCATTTTTTTTCTTCTTCCTTTCTCACTTTTTTTCACAACACAACGGGAATTAGTGATCCCGTCAACATCATCAACCTCACAAAAGCACCCTAAACTCACCAAGATGGTTACTAGCTCAACAAGGTAGGCAATTTGAAATGTAGCTAGAAACAAATATTTTGTAGCATATAATGAGAAAAGGCTCAAAATGGGTGATGCATGTGAGAAATTATAACAATAATGCTTCATGTGCAAACTATCGTAGCATGTCTAAGAATAAGGAACCAATGCCATACTTGTGCGTTTTGATGTAACGCACACCAAGAGGAGAAACTACACACACCTAAATGAGACCGGGTAAAGATGTACCGGCCTTTTTTGGAGGCTCTACCTTACCATTTATGTAGCTTACCAATGTCAAGATCAAGTCTATTTTGTCCAAAATTCATCCCTCATCCACTATGTCAAGACATCCCCATGTAAACAACTCGTAAAATGTGTGATTCATTAGCTTAAAATAAGAAAAATACAAGGATTCATTTCGCATAAGACAAAAAGGTGAACACAACAAACACTTCTTATGAAATTTTTTCAATACTCAAATTTTTAGGTTTTTAGATTTCCCATAACTAAACTCACTAAATTCCTCCCTCAAGCTAGAACAACACATTGTCCTCAATGTGTAAAACAAAAAAGGACACACAACAAGAGGAGATGGGATGACACATGCAGAAAATAAAGAAGGGCAAGAAAGCATAGTAAAGTGTAGAAGCCTCCCCCAAGCTAGCTTGAAAATGGGGTAGTCCAATTCTTGTACCAAAGTACCTGCAAAAGACAAACTACTACAATACCAAAGCAAACTAAAATGTCTTATTGTCCTAACTATTACATCAAAACCAAATTGAAATTGCAATTGTCCAAAAATTATAAATTGTCTCAAAAAGCATAAATAAAATAAGTGCCAAAATGAATATCCATTACATTCTAGAAAGCATGTCAACGCCCTTAGAAGTTGATCATATTCCTGCGCATGAGCAATACACAAGCATATGTAAGCAGTTGATAAGATATAAGCATGAAAGATCAAAGGCAAGAAAGGATTAATCTTATCAAAATGCCCATGAGAGATTTTAAATAGAACCACCGTACTCCACTCGTCAGCGAGAGAAGGAGCATCATGCTTAAGACCATAAAAATAACCGTTAGTACACAAATTATAATCGTGAACGGTCTCAAATTGGTGGTATGAAAACACTAAGTGGTAGGACTCATCAAAAATGGGGGATACATCCCACTTAACCTCTATATTAGCATCACTAAGTCCTCCATCAAATTTGAATGGGTCAACTACATTCCATGTGAAAGGATTTCCAGAGGTTTCACATATCTCGGGCAAAATCTCATCCGTTTCATTATATTCGGGCTCAACATCATCCATGGTGAGTGTCTCATCTACTACAAGGTCATTTTCTTCAACATGAGTCTCTAAATTTTCAATTGGGATGACATCAAAGGGAATTTTAAAAGAAAGAGTCGGACCATCGACATCATCATCCAATAATTCAAAATCATTAGATTGAAAAGACTCACAATGGGGAGGTAGAAAGGCAAAATGAGAAAATATAGGCTCACGTGGTCTCGGTTTCTCTTGATAAAATTGTTCCAAACGAGCCTTTAACACTTTGAGCTCCTCTTGCATGCTCTCAATGGCGAAGCTACGTCTGGGCTGCCCGGGCCATGGCCCGGGGTGAGATTGAAATAATAAGTAGTAAATGCGTTAGATAATCTCTAGTGAAATGAGAGTGTCACAGCGGTTTGTACTTTGTGCAAGGGAGAACCTCATCAGCGAGGTCGTGTGTTCGACCCTTTTCAGCTACAATTTTTTTTGTGTTTTCTTTTCTTATAACTTTGCTAACGTAATTTTTCTAGAATTTAGAAAACTGGGACTCATATTTATGGTTTTATAAACTTTATCATTATTAGTCATCTTTGTCCCACCTTAATTAACTTATTATAAAACCGTCTTATAGGAAGTTAATATAATTGAATGTATAATTCGATAATTAAACAAAAGTTAATATTAATTTTTATGTTATATATTATAATCTAAAAATACTATGGAGTATTACTACTAGATGTTGACAATGCTATCCCAATGACGTGAGATCTACAATGAGCCGATGAATGAACTTATATCGACGAAACGAAAACCGGCCCCTGATCCTATTTTGTCTTAGCTTCGTCCCTGCATGCGCCACACATTGTATTGTCGTGATACCTCCAGCAATTGACTTTGGCTAGCCATGAAATCGAAGAAATGCAAAAGTTCCAGCCCGATCATGTAGTAGACACTCCCATTACTCAAATTTAAAGCTATTTCTCGAGTCTCAAAATTCATGCCATCAAGCGCGAGTTGAACCATGTAATCCCCATCAAGGACAAGTCCGTCCAAGAGAGAGAGGAGACTATCGCAAAAATAGTCGAACCGGGCGAGATAGTCATGCAAAGGCTCATATTTGAGTTGTGGGACGAATTCGTAATTCATTATGTAAGGCTAATCTTTATTACCTACAAAATAGGCACTAAAACTAAAAATAAAAACCGTGAGAAAGATCCCAAGGAACAAGTGTTCCCCGGGACAAAATAAAACAAGATAAATCCAACAACTAATAACAAACAAAACCGTGCCCCGGCAACGGCGCGAAAATTTGACAAGCTTTGTCGCACACCTAATCAAAGATAAATTTCCTAAACACAAACAAATGTAGTAATAGGGGTCGAACCACAAGGAGATGGGAGTTTGCTAAACAAGTTGCTATGGATTGAATTGTACCGAGGTCGGTTTATCGGTTGTTGGTTGGTTGGTTGGTTATGCAAATAAAATGAAAACAATAATAAAGAAAGCGTCTAGGGAAGTTGGGTCACACATGCAAATTACTAATTAGTCATGTTAATTTAGAAATGCATTGATAATGATAAAAATTTTAGGCCTTTAGACACCCACCTCTCGATATTAGCGTCGACCATAGACCGGGTCCTAATGATCTCTCGATATGGCTAGGTCGTTCTACTATAGCATGTTTAGTCTATTTCAATTCCATGCCTCTCGACTTATAGAACGAATTAACAAACTTAATCTACGATTACGGCCAATAACCAAAGATTAAACAATACAATGAAAACATGTTATAGAAACTATTATTTGATATCGTGACATATCATTTTAACAATTGTGATTAGTTATTTAGCATGGCTTCCTTAATCCCTATACTAAGAAATTCCTCGGGCATAATGTAAATTATCTAATGACAAATGAATAATAAAAGTAATACATGAAAAGAAATTACCTTGATAATGGAAGAACTTGCAAATGATGAACAAGGAATGAAATGTAAATAACTTGTAATGGAAATTGTATATAACTTGAATAAAATTGTTTAAAACATAATGGAAATTGCTAAAGGAAAATCTAATCTAACCTAAGCTAAGAACTAAAATGAGAGTATAAAAGTGATGTAGGAAGTGTATTTTAGGTCCCGGATCAACACCCTTTATATAGGAGTGAACGGAGTAACGTAAACAATCAAGAGGGAGGCAACCCCGATGTAACACCCTCACATACCAATATGCCTTACCAAGAGCACCCTAGCATGGGAGACTGCTACCATCTCGGTTTCCCGAGGCTAGTATATCAAAGTTACCATTCCAAAACATTTATTAAGTATAAAGTTAAAGTTAACGATTACAAATTATAAAACCAATTCCAAAACAAAAGTTCACTAGTACTCAAAACAACTAAATCTAAACAGCTAATCTCGTGACAGCGGAAGCTAGACTCGAAGTGATGACTCCCATGTCCTCCCCAAAGCTAAATATCATCATCACCTGTCACAATCTGCTCACCATCCCCGAATGGATCACCACAGATTTTACAAAACAACAACGGGCTCAGTTCACTGCATAATCAATATAAGACAAAGTACGATAAGATAAACAGTTGTTCACAATCCACCTTCAACTCCCAATCACATCTCGTAACTAACTACACACTAAAGTGTGTAGCCCTGCCAGATTACCCATCGCAACAGATAATCCTCGCCGCCAATGGGGGACCGCAGCCTTGCCCACCTAAGCCCCGCTCATCACACGAGCGATAACCTTGTTCATTAATGTGCACATCCCCTCCTGTGGCGGATTCCACAGAGGGCGAAACTAGGGCGTGAAGCCACTCCCGCAAGTGACTCCACTCAGCCGATGACGCACCTTGCGAACATCATCATCAACCATCACAACACAACCACCAAACTCAAATCCCAACAACAGCAGATAAACACAATATCAATCATACAAACAATTACAACACAATCTTAAATCAATTAAATTGTAAACCGAGTAGGGAAACCCTACCTTTTTGTAATCTAAGCAGACACAAGCAATCAATAGCGATACTCCATGACACCGTCACCTACACACAAATAATCACATACCATCACTATAAACCATTCCCCCAACCATAAAACTAGGGCAAAACCCTAAAAGACAAATTGACAAAACTTGTAGAACTAGAGGCTTACCGACACAATTGACGCAAGAGAAGAATGAACAAGATTCACGAGCAATCCACGAACTTGAGAGAGATTAGAGATGATTAGAGTTACGTTGAAGGTTTAAGTTTTGGCAAAAATGATTAAGAAACTGAAATCCACGTTTATATAACTTTAATCCTCTCTAAATCAAACCGCGGAAATAAACATCGTTAGACCGGATACTCGGTCGAGTATAGAGTATACTCGGCCAAGTATCCTCTACTTGGTCGAGTATTCCCATACTCAGCCGAGTATTTCTGGGCAGTAACCTGACCAGAAACACACGACGCATTACTCGGCCGAGTAAGCCATATTCGGCCGAGTAACAGACTTAGAAAACCATAGTATTACAGTTTTCCCTTCTTAAAAAGAACTTCGTCCCCGAAATTCAAACCCAACCTATAAAACATGAACATCTAACACCAACTCCATCAACCATGCTTACTTCGCCGACACGGCTCACGATATCGTCTCAACTAAAGCATAGCCTCTCGATACTAACTCTATAATACTATCGAATACCAACAACATAAGTGTTGCCAACTCTATCTTACTTCCATAACGCTCACTATCAAACTCAATACCAAGGCAATCCACCAAACAAGATTAACACCAAAACGGAATATTACATTCTACCACCCTTAAAACGAACTTCGTCCTCGAAGTTTACTCATACAAATAAACACCATCACCCAATCCATCAACACTATCGAAATTTACTCATACTCATAAACATCGTACTACTACAAGCACTGCCAGTACCTTTAATAAAAATCAACCGCGTCACAAATCCATCCTTTATTCCACACCAACACTCAAACTTCCAATTATACTATAACATGTACAACCATCAAACTCTCTTTGTCGCATCCTACTCCTCTTAAGATAGATGTTACGTCCTCGTAACTCACTAATACTAGTTTCTTAGCTATATCTTCTCACTATCTTCATCACCACCGCATGTCACCGATAACCGCCTATAACCTCAGCACCTACCTACATCCATTCCTATATCCAAGGCTCTCTTACTCTAGCTGTTCTCATACCCCAATTCATTCGGCACGCCACCTAATCTATACCACAAAATCCTTAGCATAAGCATTACCGCGAAACGACATAATTCTTTATACATGCACCTATCTCCACAATCATAACTCATGATCCACAATTGTTACACACACTCACACTAGATCCCCAAGTTCTCCTGCTTATTACCGTAAAACTCATCCATAACTTAACTTAATACTAGTTCCCAACACCCTATACTTACTGTCCCGAATAAAGATTACGAACCACTTGCCGCTTCCAACTCAGCGCACACACATTCCACAAAACTATTGTCACAACTATGTCAACCAATGCCTCATCTAAAAAAAGATCGAAAGTACTCTAACAACTTCTCACAACTCTGTCCCATTAACAGAATATCACTATACCATGACAACAACAGAAACATACACAACTTTCTTCCATGTCATACTCTACCCTCACTCCCAAGCCGAAACTGGTAAGAAAAACTAATAAACAAAACAACAATCTATATGCCCAGACCGACACTGAAAGGAAACAGCAGTAAAGAAACAACAATCTATATAACTAATATATACTTTCGAAAGTTCGTCTCATCAGTATCCCGCCTACTCTACCACAACCGATGACGGCATGCAACACTGCCACCAACACGAAGTACCGTGCCCGGATCGCCACCCGAGGCACAACAACCACATCAATAGTCATCGCAACTTATACAATCCCATAACACTGACTCAGTACAACTTCCTTGACCAGAAGAATTCCTTAAAACCGCTTTACTAGATCACAACGCAACATATTACATGGAATAACAGATAATAACCTTATAAATATCATCCTTACTATTACTCATGAGGCCAGAACCTCACACTATCACTTACAGATACCATACAGACGCATACAAGTATAACATATGATGCAGAACACTCATATAAAGACTCATAACTATCACACCATACCGTCGTGAGGTCAGAACCTCACACAAAGATTTACACACATCATGGACCCATAATCGAATCTAACTAGCCAATCCTGATCACGTAAGTTACCACTTGATAATGAATATCTCTCATCCGAACTTAACTCAGATGCCCTTTATAACATATCCTCCCATCCACATAATTATCACCACCCAGCGATGTAACCATATCATCAGTACCCCACTACTAGCAAATACCTCCTATATCCACATCTTATATTCCCTCACAGCCATACATACCAATCAGTCTCCACAAAATCAACCCCTTTAGAACAACTAACTTCCTTATGTAACATCATCCTCAACCACTAGTGACAACACTACGACACCACCATCCTTCTTGTGACTACTCTCTTAATATCACTTCTTAATATAACAATCCATTTCCTCTCTTTGGTTGTCATCCCAAATAACGAACATCAAATCCATCAACAAAATTTACCTCAACATTCTTTCCAATTCTATCCTTTTTTGTATCGTCACCTAACTCTCCACCAAAATCTCATATCGTGCAAATACTCTACCAGCTTCTTATTCCCTTAATACCTTGAAACTCACGGCTAATCATGTCGTCCTGAACTCCTATATAACCATTAACTCATACCCTCTCATGTTGTTATCGTACATTTACAGGATTCCTTACTTTCATGTCCCGTAACTTTGGTCAACGTTCTCCCAGATTACTCCCATCCTTATTTCCCTTACTCAATAATACCAATTAATAATTTATCTCCTTCCTTCTTCTACCTAACTCTTTAGTAATCCTGTTACCTTATTGTTGCTCCACAACTTAAATCCCATTCATTCGTATTAATATCTTCTCATTCTTTCTTGTCACTGATCATCTCTCATCATACTACTCACTCACACAGTCACACTTGTCACCATCAAGTCCACACAACTAACGGTTACTCTCAATTAGTTGTATCTCCTTTTCGTATCCCTAGAAAACCAAAAATTTGCCTCATATCGTTGATTGCCCAAAGAATTACACACTAGGCTCACCTCTTGATAATCCAAATTCCCAAACTCAGTCACTATCTACAAATCCATGCCGCGCCATGACTCCATCTAGGTTCACTATATACCACTCTTCTCCATCCCGCTACAATGACTTTTCATTACATATATTCTTAACCAACACAATAATAGCCGTCTCCCTCCATAAATCCTTACACTTCCCAATTTGTCACTATTCGCATCCCTCATCTCAATCTTTGCATTCTCACATTTCTTTATACTTACATCACCCTTGCCCATATACACTTACTTTTATATTACTCAACACGCGACTATATCACTCACCACATCTCACAAAACATGTTCCCTGCCTCGATAAGCTCATCAATATTCCCTTTACTTTTCCACTATCCCTCACAACCACATATAACTCATGTCCTCCCTACCCAACACATATCCCTCATAAGCCGGCATTCTCCACATCATAGCATCTGGTAACTTATGTATCAAGACTGTCACATATATAAAAGAATGCTTTAAGACCCAAAATATATGTGTGCACATAACCTACGACTCAACACATATGTAAGAACGTAGCCTCCGAATCAAAACAGCCGCCCAAAGAGGTACTCGGTCGAGTGCATGACGTACTCGGCCGAGTACAGGACACTCGGTCAAGTAATGAGACTACTCGGCCGAGTTCACGACTCCAGAAGCTGAACAGAATTATCACAGAAGAATGAACAAGACTCACGAGCAATCCACGAACTTGAGAGAGATTAGAGATGATTAGAGTTACGTTGAAGGTTTAGGTTTTGGTAAAAATGATTAAGAAACTAAAATCCACGTTTGTATAACTCTAATCCTCTCTAAATCAAACTGCGGAAATAAACATCGTCAGACCGGATACTCGGTCGAGTATAGAGTATACTCGGCCGAGTATCCTCTACTCGGTCGAGTATTCCCATACTCGGCCGAGTATTCCTGGGCAGTAACCTGACCAAAAACACACGACGCATTACTCGGCCGGGTAAGCCATATTCGGCCGAGTAACAGACTTAGAAAACCATAGTATTACACCCGATCGGGGCCACCCCACCCCGATCGGGGTCGTGATGATCCAGCTCAGTCTTCTTAATTCCTCTAGTTAATGCACATGGTATCCAATGTTGATGTTTACTGCCTTGTTTAATCGTCCGATAATGATCTTAAAGCATGGCATCCAATGTATTCTAGCATCCTAAGCTTCCACCTAGTTGGACTTGAATTCTTTGGCTTGACTTGCATTTGACTTCATTTTGCATTTCTCATATCAATCCATATCTTCATGCATGCAATACCCATGCGACACTACAATGGTGGTCCAAATCATGCTCCACACTTAGCCTTGTATACTAGCTCTTGCAAATTTGTTAGAAATAAGCTTCTAAAAACTCAAGTTCCTATAAAATGTGACAAACCATGCAAAGACAACTAGAATACAATATTAGCTCATAAAAACACTAAGATTAGTGCAAATGACATGTAAAAAAGAGCTAATGTTGGGAGTTAAAATGTATATAAAATGGTCTTATCACCACTATTGTCATCCCTAGTCCCATCCACCTTGCTCAACCGCTTTACCATCAACTCGTCCTACCCACATCGCCATCAACCTAATCCCCTCCTCTCTCGTTGGTCAATTACTGGTGGGTCGGCTGGAGGGGTGGCTGCTATGTGGTCTCCCCCTCCTCCTCCTCCTCCTCCTCCTCATCCTCTCTCTCTCTCTCTCTCTCTCTCTCTCTCTCTCTCTCTCTCTATCTCTCTCTCTCTCTCTCTCTCTCGGATTGTTTGTGGATAAGGAATGAGAGGGGTAGATTCAGAATAAAGGGTAAAAATGCGTGTGATTTAGTAAAATTGTGGCGGGATTTATCACGTCCCTGTGTTTTTAGCTTTGTCTTTTTGTACATGTCTACCATATTGAGTTAGAACTAGTTTTGAAACCCGTGGAAACCACGAGATCGTTAACAATTTATTATTTTAAATCGGCTTAAAGATTATGCAATATGAATTGTTTTCTTAACCAACAAATACTTAAGCGTTAGTTTAATTTCTCTTTATTTATTGAATGAATTAGAGTTTTTAGACCTCTAATTATAGATGAGATTTTAAAGCCCCGCATGGCAATTTCATAGTTGCTTTCACTTTGTTTAGCTAAAGTTATAAATAAATAAACATTGTTATACTTTGTAAAAATTATTAGTTACAACTCTAAAATATCTCTTTAAACTATATTGGCAAAAATGTCTAAGCTTATTGACTTACTCGCATAATCTTTTACACACTTTGAGTTATTTGGTTTGTAACCCATTGACCTCTTGACCAAAAATTAAGGAAAAAAAGGTGTTACATGCAAAATTATTGCAGCAAAGATAATCTAGGTGTATTCACAAAACGTTTGGCAATAAATTTTCCAAGACTTGTCACATGTAATGTTTTATGCCACTTCAATGAAGAAGTACCTGCCAAAAAACTAAAAGTCGATCAAACTATAATAATAAATTGAAAATTGAGAAATTAATTTAATTCTTTAGAATGATTTATAATTAAAATATGAACACAAAATATATTATGGCTACATAAAGTTATTATAAAGCCAAATACAAAAAAAAACTAAATTGAATTAATTAATTCAATTAGGATTTTATGTGAACTAAAAATAATCTTGATTTGAGTGTGGAAGCTTAAATATGAAATAAAATCTCAAAGGTGTTTTAAGGTACGTATCAAATGAAAAGCAAAAAAAATATATGTTAGAGATGATTAAACATATGAATAGAAAAATATCAATTTAAGTAGGTTGATTAAGAAAGTATAATAGCACAACTACACAACATTATATATTTGATAACAAATTAATGGTTAAAGACCATCAATCACCTTAAAGAAAAGTAGTAACATAAATGATACGGAGTATAAAAAAACACTTAGAAAGACAAATAGTGGAAATTGGGGAAAAAAATGAATTGGAAAGGCAAATGACATAATTGAAAAGATTAATTTTATGATGGTTTAAAAAGTAAATTGTGGAATTCTAAAAGGTTTTTCATTTAATTTTCTAAATTTATTTTACCATTAACTATGAGAGTAAGTTTTGATTGTGTAATTGAAAACATAAGCTACTTATTTTTTTTTTACGTATTAGCAATGGCATATAGAGTAAAATGACATTCAAGTTGCCTTTTTAATTATATTGTAAATTATAAAAATTAATTATTCCATGATGGTTCAAAAAAGTAAATTGTGAAATTTTAAAAGTTTTTTCATTCAATTTTCTAAATTTATTTTACCATTAATTATGAGAGTAAGTTTTGATTGTGGAATTGAAAAAATAAGCTACTTATTGAAGTTTTTTTTTATGTTTGTTAGCAATGTCATATGGAGTAAAAATTACACTCAAGTTGTCTTTTTGATTATATTGTATAGATAGATAGATAGATAAATTATGAAACTTATAGGTGAATTTGTAGCATCACTTTTCTAATTTTTTAATTAATAATATCATATAATAATAATAATAATAATAATAATAATAATAATAATATTTCATGTAAACATTTTGTTTTTATTATAATGAAAGCTGCGCGCATTTTATAATAAAAAAAAATAATAATAATAATAATAATAATAATAATAATAATAATAATAATGGAGTATTTAATAAACATATATAATTTAAGAATAATAATAATAATGTCACATTAATTTGCCATGTCACATGCCACGTCACAATTTAATTTGTCATGTCACATTTGCCATGTCACAATTAATTTGCCATGTCACATTAGCCTTTTAATTATATTTTATAGATTTAAGAATAATAATAATAATAATGTCACATTAATTTGCCAAGTCACATGCCACGTCACAATTTAATTTGACATGTCACATTTGTCACGTCACAATTAATTTGTCATGTCACATTAGCATTTTAATTATATTTTATAGATAGATAGATGTATTTCATATTGATTTTAATAAATATAGGTAAAAGTGAAATTCACGTTCATATAATAACGTTCAATCTAGAAAAAAATAAAATAAATAAGAAATACATAGAAAAAAAACAAAAAAAAAAACAATTCACAACATGAAAATTTGTGTGAGATATACTCAATATAAGAACCACGCATGTGCCAAACCTGTATATTTTTTTCATTTTATTATATATGGCATTTTTTATTCTTTTTTTATATGTCTTTAACTTCAGTTTTTACAAAATACAGTATATATTTATAAAATATGAAAATTATACTTTTTTTATTAAAAAAATCATTTTTCATAATACTTTCTTTAAGTATTTGTGAGAGAATTAAACAAATAGTAAGTGTGCCAAAATTTGAATGACTTAAAAAAACATAAGAAATACTTGGTGACTTGGTGTGTCATGTGTGCAAGCCGCAAAGTGCTTGTATGTTGATGATTGGAGTCATCAACCTTCGTCTTCAACTACCACCCAAAGAAACGCAATAAGCATGAATTTTAAATTATGCGAGTGAGAGAGTATGATCTTCGTAAGCTCGAATGACGACGATTACTTTGTTATATTAATATCACGTTTTGGGTTTAGGGAAACTTTGTAAGCAAAATTCATAGGGAAACTTAAACCAATTGTCCAATATGCTCATGGGGTACGTATAATACTTAATCCGTTTTACTATTAAAACGGATAAAGAAAACTTGTTAAAAATTAAAGGCAAATAAGTCAATACATTATAATATAAACTTAAATAAACATAAAGATTAATTGGAAGAAAAAGAAAAGACATGCATGTGCTAGAACCCTCCGTTAAATTTGACGGGAGTAAGAACTCGGGGTCCTTAAAGCTTTCCATTAATAATTCAAGTCCTCATAACTAGTTTTACCCAAAATTTAGGTCCTTGTACTCCACTTTACTCCTCAAATTTACCTTTTAAAATATTCATAATATAGAAAGGTAAACAACTAAATGAGATGCCTATAAATAAAAGAGGTAAAAAAAAATAATCGAGACGGAGGAAGTATATGATCTTGTTAAGAAAAGAGTGGTTTGCCTTACAACAAGTGTTTTCCCTAGTAATACAACTTTTAAGTTATAAACTATTTAATGTGAAAATTCATTATTTAAGATTAAAACACATCGTCATAATTAAAATTATTTCTCTCTTAATTAAAAACCTTACAATGTCTCATTAACTCCAATTTAAGTCAATGGAAAAAAAAACATGGAGTAATAATAATTTAAAGGAAAATTTCCCAATCATTAACTTCCCTAATTTCTCTAAGCACTAAACCACTTTAATTAGTTAGTTTGACCGTTTTACCTAGGTCCAAATGATTACTACTCCGTACCAATCGCCTACTTGCATAAATCCAATCCAATTCCCTTATTATACCACCTAGGCACCTACTTGAAAATAAAAATATAAAATTCCAAACTTATATTTTAAATTAGAAAATAAGATAGCATCATAGAGGGTATTATGGTAATTACATAGCTATTTTTAATCCCACCCCTAAACTTTGAATTTTAAACTAGATAATAAGAAAGGATAATTTAGGAACTATATAAAATTGCATGATTAATTATAGTTGTAAAGTAAATAACAAAAATCAGTAAAATTTGCCTATTATAGTGGACTATTATAACAAACCAGAGAAAGGATCAAGTTCTTGGAGATGTAAATTAACGAGAGAAAGGATCATCATCAGTAAAATTTGCATGTTTACATACTAATTGATATTTTCAGCATCATCATTAACACTATTTTTCTCTGATGGGCGTCTATGGATTTGCTATCCAGTGTACAACTAATCAGAAGTCCATTTATATTTTCCATGGTTACCCAAACCTTTTACGATAAAAACATGAAGATTGAGTATTAATTTGGATATGATTGATTAATACGCAGAAAGTAAACAATGGTTTACTTGAATGACCAAACAATTAAACATGAAATTCAATAGGTGCCTCTTTAGCGTGCACATTTTTTCGGGATATACAAAGTGTCGTTTTCTTTGAAGGGGTTGTATTAAACTTCTTTCTCGTTGAGATATAGATGGAGATCACAATAAAATGATGAACAAACGTAATCACCTATAGAAATAATTTAGTGTAAATGAGGTAATTATTAAATAAATTGTTTTTGTGTAAAATATTATAGATAAGTTTAGTTTAGTTTAATTTTAATTTTATACTCCATAGATAAAAAAATTACATACCTACCCTTGGAATTTTGGCGCAAAAAGAAAATTGGAATTTTTTTTTTTCATTTTTTTTACATTTAATCATGGTGGCGCCGAAATTCAATACTACCGAGTGACGCCCTGTCGTCATCCTTTTAAATTTAGTCCATTTAGCTTAATTTTGTTCAATTTATTTACTTTTTATTCCATCAGTAAGTCTGCCTTGAAATGACCTCATCCATCTTAAACTTTAATACCGATCAAATACATACCACTTATATAAATAAAAATGTATAGGAAAAAGCAAATATATTTGTCTTATATATACACAACTAATATAATACTTAACCCGTTTTAAACTTAGACGGATAATAATGTTTTAAATAAGAATTTGTATTACTCCGTATTTCACAATACATTAGTTCAACGAGTTCTAGCCATTTTCGTCCATTTCGATTTAATATTTTGTACTCGTAAATTCATTTCCGGTTGATATTGCTTAAAACCTTTTAAACTTCCTTTTATTTTCACCTTTATTTTTATCAATTTTATGAGTTGTATCATAAATTAAGATAATTTAAAATAAGAATTAGTGAACCGCTTTTTCATCTGGTTTACGGTATAACATAACGTTTCAGTCCAAAAGACCAGATCAAGCCTAAAACTAATGAAACATATAATTAATTAACTCAATTAAAAAATACTTTCAAACCCCTATATAAACACCCTTCACACATCTTTTACCTTCCACCATACCAACATTTCACACTCTTTCCACCTTCCTCCTCTCTAAAAACTTCTCATCTCCAAAACCTAAACAAAACACAAAACTTGTTCCATAACCAAAAATGTCTATAGAACCATTATCCCTCTCCCTCTCTTTTCTCCCTTCACCACTTTCCCTCCCCATTACCGTAGCCCTCCTCTTCTTCATCTCCATTTTCGCGTTCTTCCTTCACCCTGGTGGTCTAGCATGGGCCGTCTCGACAGCCCGTCGTCACGGTCCATCCGCTATTCCCGGCCCAACCGGACTCCCAATCCTCGGGTTAGCTCTGACTTTCACCTCAGAAACCGCTCACAGCGCACTTTCCCGTCTTGCTCATACCTTCCGTGCCACCTCTCTTATGGCGTTCTCTATTGGTTCAACCCGGTTCGTCATAGCGAGCAAACCCGAGTCGGCTAAAGAGTTGTTAAGCAGTACAGCTTTTGCTGACAGACCTGTTAAGGAATCGGCTTACGAGCTGTTATTCCACCGTGCAATGGGGTTTGCTCCGTTTGGTGAGTATTGGAGAAACTTAAGGAGAATTTCATCGACATACTTGTTCAGTCCTCGTCGACTAGCCGCCTTCGGCGGTATTAGAGCCGAGATAGGCTTAACCATGGTTGATCAAATCAAAACATTAATGAAACAAAATAATAATGTCGAAATTAAGAAGGTGTTACATTTCGGGTCGTTAAACAATGTCATGACGAGTGTCTTTGGTAAAAGTTACAACTTTGTGTCAACCGTTTCAAAAGACGGAGTCGGGTTTGGGTTTGGAGTCGGAGAAGGGGAAGTACTAGAGGAGTTGGTTAGTGAAGGGTATGAGTTACTTGGTATGTTTAACTGGAGTGACCATTTTGGACCTCTAGGATGGTTAGACTTACAAGGGGTAAGGAGGAGGTGTAAAGGTTTGGTAAAAAAGGTTAATGTTTATGTTGGGAATATCATTGAAGAACATAGGTCAAGGAGAAATAATAATTACTGTGGTAAAAGTAATGAAGGAGGTGATGTTGATGGGTCTAGTAAAGATTTTGTTGATGTACTTCTGGATTTGGAAGATGGGGAGACTAAGCTTTCTGATTCTGATATGATCGCTGTACTTTGGGTAAATGTCTTTTAACTTTCTTTACTTTTCTGCATTTTTTGCATTTATTATGTTATTGTAACGTAATTTTTACATTGTTTACATTTATGTTGTGTTTATGTGCTTAAAGTCTTCAACTGTTGTTTTCCTTCATTTATTGCTCTTTTTGGTATATTATCTACATCTATGTTTTTATTGTTTTATGCCATTTTCTTGTGTTTTTTATTTGATGTGGATCGTTGTCCCAAATATCTGATATAAACTGGGTCCATTTGATTTGTGTTCTTTGTATTTTGCATGTTTAGAATATGACAAGTAGGACTGTGCACGGGTCCAATCCCAACCGTCTCGGTTGGGACTGGATCGGAACCGAAATATCAAAAATTCTTGGAAAATCTTTAATTAGGTGTAGTTGCTTAGTGGGGTTTCCTTACCTAAAAACAATTAGGGCATCTAATTTAGTGGGTTATTTGATTATATTTCCATGGGTCTTGCCTCTTTTAGATTTTAAAATATTTTTGATATTAATCCTAATCTTGTTAAGAAACAAGCATTAAACTATGAACTTACCATGTCTAGTAATTATTCCTAAAAAAATATATTTTTTAATTTTTTGTTTTGCAATAAAATTCTCAAAATATTTTCCAGTTTAATCTAATACTAATAACACAAATAATTATGATTGTCACAGGAAATGATTTTCAGAGGCACTGATACAGTAGCAATCCTGTTGGAATGGACTCTAGCCAGGATGGTTCTACACCCAGAAATCCAAGCCAAAGCCCAAGCCGAAATCGACACGGTGGTCGGAACCAACAAGCCAGTTTCAGACTCAGACCTTCCAAACCTCCCATACTTACAAGCCATTGTCAAGGAAACTCTGAGGGTGCACCCACCCGGTCCACTCCTCTCATGGGCTCGCCTAGCTGTACACGACACTCACATCGGGACCCACTTCATCCCAGCTGGCACCACCGCAATGGTGAACATGTGGGCCATAACCCATGATGAGAAAATATGGACCAACCCTAATGAATTCAATCCTGAGAGGTTCATGGAGGAGGATGTTCCCATCATGGGTTCAGACCTCAGGCTCGCTCCGTTTGGGGCTGGTCGTCGTGTCTGCCCTGGAAAGGCGATGGGATTGGCTACGGCCCAGCTGTGGTTAGCTCAGATGCTGCAGAATTTCAAGTGGGTGGCTTCGGAGGAGCATGGTGTGGACTTGACCGAGTGTCTTAAGCTTTCAATGGAGATGAAGAGGTCATTGGTGTGCAAGGCTGTTCCTAGGGTTATTGATGCTTAATTAGTAGTGAGTGTGTTGAGTTTAAGTTGTGTTATGATGATTAGTACGTTGGGTTAATGAATTAATTATGGTGTTGTTTTGGGTTTTAAATTTCTAGGTTTAGTGTGGTATTAAGAGAGCGATTATGAGTACGAGTATGAGTATTATGAGTAAGGGGTCGATCTCTACCATGTTTTTGCAATCTTATGTAATGGGGGAGATTAGATTGTTTGTGTTAAGTCCAGTGTCAGTGTGTGTAATCTTATGAACTGCTTATGAAGTTAGTATTTTTATGGATTTTAATTAGTTATTTTGTGTTGTGTTCATTTCTTAACTTGTTTTTTCATTAACTAGCAATTACAGTAATTATTGGGTGAAACGCTGAAACGATCTCATAGTTATATGGTTGTCAAATTCTGGGGTATAGTTACATAATATCAAAGTATGTTTGATATTGGTTAGCATTCTACTTTGCAATATTAAGAGTGGAGAATCGCA
Organism: Silene latifolia; assembly: GCF_048544455.1. Taxonomy (NCBI): domain Eukaryota; kingdom Viridiplantae; phylum Streptophyta; class Magnoliopsida; order Caryophyllales; family Caryophyllaceae; genus Silene; species Silene latifolia. The sequence goes on from NW_027413314.1 coordinate 87,304, forward strand.
TTCTACTTTTTGCAATAGCGTACGTCAAGTTTGGAGATTATTGCATGGAGTAATCTAGTTTGTTTAGTGAGCTATATAATCTTAATACTTATCGTCTCTATGTGCTAGACAAGACCACGAGTCCACGAGACCGAGTTTTTTTTTTTTTTAAATATAAGTGATCTATAGTTATTGGTCGATGATATTTCCTTTATTCCTGTAGATTATATTTCTAAAATATTTTTTCCGTGTACCTATTACTTTTTTAACTCAAATTTATTGACACTAAAGTTAATGTAATGGTAAAATAAATTTCATAACTATCTATGATGGTACAAATTTGTGTTGCCTTTAGTAGCCCTTTGTATACTAAGGTGTGACTTGTGTGAGTATTGGCTTAATGTCTTTATTTCTAAAGCTTATGAGTTAGTATGAGTTATGACTTGTGTCTTGTGAGTAGTGAACTAGTCACCAATGTTGGACACAAAAGCTTCACTATTTGTACATGGATAATTGTATGATTTTGTTTTAAGCTAAGTTGAGTTACATGTGAACTGTAATTTAACGATTTTTTTTTTTTTTATTATTAGCTTTTTACAATGTCAACAAAGAAAAAAACACTTTATTTGTTGCATATGTAATATAAACTAATGATTTTGAGTTTTTTGATTGTCCAAATAAAAACACTTTCTATTAGATTCTTTTACTTGATTTATAGTACTGAAGATGTCAGTGGTTAAGACGGAGGTATCTTGGACAATAGGTCTCAGGTTTGATTCCCCCTCCCCTTATTGTAATGCGACTAAGTGCGCGCTTCGTTGAACCAAAAAAAAAAAATAGTATCATCCACGCTCTTTACCATTTATTTTCATCCAGCTGTACCATAAGTATTGTAAAACTAAGGTATAAGAATCCGAGCTTATATATATTATTTCCGAGCTAATTCAAAGTTCATGTTTTTAATGTGTAAATGGATGAACTCAATACTTTCTAATAAAGCTCATAGTTTTTAACATAAAGCTCAGATTCTACACCGTACAACATATACAACTGATTGTATAGTCCATAAATTGGAATAAGTCCCGAGCAAGTTCTTGAGAAAACAGAAAATAACAAAATTAATAAAAATAAGGTGCTTATATCTAGAGCGGAAAAGACGTATATACCATTTAAGATCATATATATACCATTATAATCCGTATTTAAGATCGTTGCAATCTCTTTTGTATTGCATAATCTTAGTTATAAAATACCTTGAGATGCATCTTTATCCCATATTCTTAAGGCACATCAAAAGAAACATAGGCTTTTCATTCTCTTTGCCTTTATGTTCTTATATATACTTGGATTCCTGAGGTAAGCATTCTAATTATTTTATAACCAAAAAAATAATAATAATGCAAATGATTGAGGAATAAAAAGAGGGCAACAATGATAAATACATGGCTCCCCTTTTTTCATGGGATCCAAAATCCTTTTCTTGGAATATTTTGTTTTAATTTCACTTGTTTTTGTCTTGGGTGTTTGCAAAAAGTTTTCTCCCTTTTAACAAAGAAAGATGCATTCGGAATTTATGTTGTTTTCATGTACATATACTTTTGTTTTGTTTATTCTTCCTTTTAAAGTTTTTAATTGAGGCCTCTCTTTTTTACATTTGAGTATTAGCTAATTACGTAAATTCGTATCATTGGCTCCCATTTCAAATTTATACTCCCTCTATTCAAACCAGTTTCATACATTTGACTAAAAAATTGACTTTATTCAAATATCAACTTTGATTACTTATTTATCTTTTTTCTAAATTGTGAATGATATAGGAGGGTCGAAAGGGTACCAGCTAATGATATTTATCTGTTTTCACATTCACAAGTTTTTTTACAAAAGTATCCTTACTATTAGACGTTTACATTACATTACTTAAACTCATGTCACACAATTTGTGTGAGACGTGACATTTATCCGAATCTCTACACGGTTTTAACGTTAAAATCAAAATCTAAACTAATTACTAGCAATTAGAGCTACGTAATTTACATAGTACAACTTACCCAATATTTTATAGTTATAACGCCGCATTAGAATTACATCTTGGTACGGACATGTACACTTCGTATGATATAACAAACGTCTAAAAATATTGGCACCACTTGTGTGTAAGCATGTTGATCCATATATACACGTCCCCTTGTAATTTGTACTCTAGGTATTGATTCTAGATTAATATTATAATGACAGATTTGGATATCATGCATATGAATCAAGGATATATAAATTAAGCACAAACTCGAAACCCCCATTACTACTAGCTAGGGTAATTAATTTAATCCCATAAGCAAAGAATCTGTGTTTTTGTGTTACTCCAATATCTGCGTGGCAGGTTAGAAAGTCATGTCTATAGATTATATAGTGTGGTAATTTGAAGAAAAAAAAAATTATTCCATTGACCACTAATCAAAGGTGTCCTAAATCCTAATATTTAGTTTAGTGTCTAATGCAAGTAGAACATTCATTAAAGGTATTTTGTGTAAAATGGGGTCACTTATAAATTCTCTTATTACATAATTAGGTTATCGGACTAGGTAGAATGTTTAAACGTATTTGGTGTAAAACGGGGTCACTCCTAAATTCTCCGATTACATAATCGGGTTATCGAATTAGGTAGAATGTTAAAAAGTATTTGGTGCAAGATGGGGTCACTCCTGAATTCTATGATTCGGTAAAATGTTTATGTGTGACAACTATATATAGTTTGACAAGTCTACATTTAACTCGGCCGTAAAAGTGTGTTAAGTTGTGAATCTTTTATTCGTGTTATATAAGGACATCACGAATCACGATCTGGCAAACCATGACACAACACGAAAACATGACACGAAATTACTGGGTTTGGGTTGAGGCTTAATGACCCATTTATGTAAGTGTGACGACACGAACAAGACACAATATTTAATTAGGTTGGGTTTCGGTTGAGCTCTCTAAACACGAACTCGACACGAATGACCTGTTTACTAAATTAATCCTAATTTTTCTTGATCCTTCATCACATAAATATATTTAAACTTTCCAAATATGGACACTACAAAAAAACACACGGAAAACTGACCGAAATAATTCGTCAATAAAGCCGTTTTCCCGTCAGAAACACGGGTTCCTGACGGAAAAATCGTTAGGAATCAACCGTCACTACGATTCGTCACGAAAAACGGTTCCTGACGGTTTTTCCGTCAGTAATTGTATTACTGACGGAATACCGACGACTAATCCGTCAAACATATTCTCTAGGATTTGGCAGAAAGTCAACATAAAATTGACTTTTTTGACGGAAATTCCGTCAGAATTTTGACTTTTCTGACGGAGGACGGCGGGGTGGCCGAGAAGGAGAATCCGAAATAGAAGAAAAGGAAGAAGAAAGGAGAAAAGGAGAAACGGAAAGAAAGAAGAAAAGGAAGAGAGGTTATCAGAGGAAGGAAGGGACGACGCCGATGGTGGCCGATCGATGTGGTGACGCCGGTGAGGTTGCCGGTCCATGCCGGAGGGAGGCAGGGTGAAAGTGAGTTGGGGAGAGTGAAAGTGAGTAGAGGAGAGTGAGGGTGTCGTTTACTTTTTATTTATGTTTTTAGAACTTTTGACGGATATTCCGTCAGTATCCCTTAAAAAATGACGGAATTTCCGTCAGGATTTTAAGCAAACACGGGTTCCTGACGGCTTTTCCGTAAGGAATTTACTCTCGAGTAATTATCAAAATGACATCTCTATGAAGTCATATCTGACAGAATATCCGTCAGTAAATACAAATTCCTGACGGAATATCCGTTATAATTTTGTAACTATTTACGGAAAATCCGTCATAAATGCGTCACTCATTATGGCGCCAAAGCCAATATTCAACGCGCCATTTATCTATGCCGGGAAATCCGTCAAGAACACACTACCGACGGAAATTCCGTCACAAATCCGTCAGTTTTCCTTATTATCTGACGGCTTTGTTTTTCCGTCAGTTTTCAGTGTTTTTTTTGTAGTGGGACATGACATGAAAACACGACAGAACCCGACATGAAATTAACGGGTTAAGATTGAGGCTTGATGACCCATTTATGTAAGTGGGTAGACACGAACACGACACGATATTTAATTAGGTCAGGTTTATGACCCGTTTACACGTAATACGAATACAAATCCGACACGACCCGATCTATTTGTCAGGTGTAATTACGATCAACAATCATTATAGTTATGTTGGAGCCTATTTTGAACAACTGCTAAATACTTAGAATACGTAATTTGGATTATATACAAGTTATGAATGCTTAATCGCTTCATTTATACTCCTATCTTAATTATTTATTTACTTTTTTTTTATTTTTTTATAAGAGATTTTTTTAAAAACCAAAGGTAAACAAATGCTTGAGACGTAAGAAGTAATAATATGCTTACATCCTCTATTTACTAAAAGAATAGGTGAAACTTGAGATTTTCCCGCTCAAATAATTTCACTTATAAATCATTAAATTGGGCCTAATACTTTGGTTAATCTATATAAATATTGGGCCTTTGTAGTAGAGATGTTAATTTCTCTACACATTACAAAAAAAAAAAAAACCGTGCATTTGCACGAGATCTACCGTAGTTCCTATTAAGCATGAAGGATAATGTGAAGAATCACATGCAGGTCTCGCACATCGAAAAAATAGAGAAGAGTGATCTAGCTTATAACCCAAGGGCCTACTCCACCCATTATCAATTGATTTTGAGATGAAACTTGAACTTGTAAAGTAGACACTCTCTCATCGAGGGCGCGACCCAGGCCCATGTGCAATCTAATATACTTTATAAAGCCCTTTTCAGTGACTAGTTTTTGAACTTGGTGAAGTTGCTGTAATAATGCAGGCAGGGCAGATCTAAGCCTGGCTGTCTGAACGTCAAACAGTACTACTCGTAGTATAATTGAACTTAAAAGTGAGTTATCAACCAAGTGATTACTAATAATTAATTACTTTAACAGGTCGATTATCACTAAGTATAGTGTATTTTTGGGGCCACCTTTAAAACCCTAATGCTTGTCATAAGGTGGTGTTGATACGAAATTAGCACAAACCCTTTTGTTATTGCCTTTAATATAGGCAACCCTTATGTTTTGAGAGCCCTAAAAAGAAGCATTTGAGCTTCTCTTCACTAACTAAAGCTTTTAAGTAGTCTACATACTTTAAGCATTTTGATTTGGCACATCATCATAATTTCCTTGTTGGATGCTTCTCATACATTCTCCTTTTCTCATCCCCCCTAATCATAGCCTACTTTAGGCCATTATGTGTTCATCATCACAATCATTATGACCATCATTACCATAATATGGCTATATAATACTCCCTCCGTCCCAATCATTTGTTTACCTTCGGATATAAGAATATGTATGTATATAAGGTCAGGTCAATTCGGCTTTCTAAGGTATGGATGGAGCACAGCTGCGCATAGCTCCTCATACCTGATGCTAAATATTCCACTTTAGAAAGGAAAATAGATAGTAATAATTTGAACTAGTGATCCTACGAATCTATGATAAAGCTGTGGCTCTGATATCACGTCAAGGAAACAACTCAACGAAAAAAAACTTAAGCTGATAGTTAGAACCCATGACTAATTTTAATACTCTAACAAAGTAACACTCATCTCATGCAAGGTCATTCAGAACACGTTATGTTTTCAGTACATGGCTAAGATTGTGTACATCCGGTTTATTCTATTTAGGTGGAGACGTGGAGTAATGTGGTTATAGCTGTTACGGGCATGGAGAAAGCTGGCCGACTTTACGCAGAACGCAGAAAGGGTTTTACGCGTAAAGCCTTCCATGAGGAACCTTGTATACTTTATTATACTCTCAAAAGAAAAGATGATCCAGAGTAAGATCTAGTGTACTGTACACTAACTATCTTTGAGATCTTAATATACAACTGAATCACTGTTCACATGGCATACGTGCTCAATTATGCACCCTATCTATATCACAACTGATGCTACTCATGGGAGGATATAATATGATTATTATGCATATCAACATGGCCATTAAAAATGATATAAACACACTGCACTAATCTGTTTTGCTTCCCTGTACCTGTACACAAATTCCTCTGTAGGAACACTCAGGAATGTTACTAACATATGTAAATGGATGATGTCACATGTTAAGTTACTCGGACGTGTTCAGAAGTAGCTGCTACGGGTGCATGTCCATATGTTAGACCCAACTATTTTCATGACAAGCTTCATCTTTTTAAATGAAGGGCACAAGTATATCATATCTGAACGTTGATTGTCGAGTAATCCTAGCAGCTTCCATATATCAGTTCAATGAATGCCTCTAAGTCACGTAATCTTGTGTCTTATGTTTCATACGGTCTCAGAAAATTCTGGGTCGGGTTACCTTTGTCAGGTCTATAGACTATCGATTCTTTGATCAATAATATTTAGTTTTCTAAGTGACGAAAAAGATGAGTGAGTTCCACATCAGTAGTTCATCTCCCAGCATACTTTAATTCAACAAGGATGAGCATAAAGGGTACTTATAAACTTTAGTCCCACAGTTATAAGGAATATTCTTGTCATTTAGCAATCTAGATACATTTGCTTTTCACATTAGCATTATGATCTTTTGAGTTTAGTGATTTAAATTATTATTGGACAGATTATTCTTTAAACAAGCATGTAGGGGTCTTTATTGCTAATCCATATCGATCAGTAGCCAAGCTCGACGTAGCAAACCAAGTCGTAACTGATTAAACAATTTTGCATTTGATAAAAGACTTTACACCGAGTGTTGCGGTATATATCTGGATAAAATCGAATAAAAATACATGATGTCCTCTAGTATTGGAGTATTTGGAGAAAGAAGTATATAATAAAAGACTCATATTTGTGCAAGTCGCGCAAGAAAAGATGTAAAGTGTCAGCATAGTATGTTTTTGTTTAGTTACCATAATCAACCATTGAGGATTCTTTGAAAACTTTGAATGAATCAATGACGGTGTTCAATCTATCTTTCATCTTGTCCCATCTTCTCTCATTCGCGCCTGTTGTTAATGTGTAAAACTTACCTGCAATAAGGAGGAAGTAGTGCAGTACAGGCAGTTATTTCATCCCTCTTTCGAAAGATACAAAGTAAAACATCTTATGTCATACACATGGGAACAGTTTTTTAGATATGTATGTTTTGGTCACAGTTTACACTACGGGGTGATACTCATGACGGGGTCCAAAACCCGTCAGCGTTAAAACTGTTCTTTGGCACCCTTTACAGCAACGAAAAAAAGATGCCGCTAACCTGGAATTTATCGGGAGTTATCAATAAGAGTAGTTGAAGAATATTTAGCCGACATCCATATCACTGCTATTGACCCCAATATATGCAGTGATATGGATGTCGGATAAATATTCTTTAACTACGCTTATCAGTTATAACTCTTTTACGGATTCAATAGTGCTGACAGGAGTACGATCATAAATTGCATGATAAACAAAGATGCTGAGGTTTAAAAGAGAACAAATGATGTCAAGGTTGTTCAGGCACATGAATGATGGTCTGAAAGATTTGGTATGGCGTGTGATATGGTTTATAGATAGAATCGTAAACTATAATGAAAGCAAAAGTGTAGCCCCTCTTTCTATCTACTACTTACCAAAGCAACCATGTACATAACAATTCCAGGTACATAAGATTTGCAGTTGACAGTTTGACATCATGATATTTTCTATGATAGCAGACGCAACTGACATCAATTCAGAAAAACATAATGCCAAACAAAATGCAGGATATGTTCCATACCGTTGTTAATACAAATAGCGCTGAGAGCATGGCGAGTGTAATTTGGTGCTTGGGCAAGGAACTCAAACGTATAATATGTCTTTCCATCAGCTTCATGCTGCAAGCAACATAAGGTGGTTATCGACTTATCGTTATATTTGCAACTTTAAAGATAAAGTGTGAGTTTCCAAATTTTAGAACTAAATAAAATTGTTACACGCTTTATCTTGAAAATTTACAGATGAGGTTAGAACGCTTATCAGCAATGACAATACTTCATTATCCCAATGGATCTCGCATGTAGTAGGGTAAATAGGGCTGGGTGTAAATAGTCTTATCTCCACGATAAAACGCATAGTTTTGGATCAATCATAGAGAAAATTGCATACTAAAATGTATCAATGCTTTGTTACGTCAATGTACAAGAAGCATAGAAAATTTAGTGAGCCATTTTATTTCATTCAATCATATTCCAAAGTCGAGCAAGTTTTTGGCCCACTGGAAACTATAACTGATTAAACTGTTAACAGAAATAGTAAAATCAATAAGCAAATCTCAATGAGCACTCTTTCATAAACAGAATTTTCACCAATTAATTTCACATAAAGCAATGAAGTGAAATCAACTCGTAAGGATATAAAAACTGATGCACATAACCCATTAACCCTTTAGCTCATAGTATGAAGCATGCACGACACGCAAGCTAGTGCACAAATCATACAAAGTCTCTGGAATTTAGGCGTGTAAAATGCTTGTGCATGTCCATCTAGCTATTCTTAAACCCACACACGCCATGATAGGAAGGAACAAATAGGAACAAATAGGCATATAGAACGGTTATGCTATGATCCGTGCATGATGAATCAATGACTTACACCCCACTCAACTAAATAGCAATGACCTAAGAGAGAAAGCATAAACATGAAGAGTTGTGTACATTGTAGCTAATTGAAGGCCAAAATAGTGACCCCCTAAAACTAAGAAAATGTAATGCCAGAGAAAAGGTCATTGACTCATTGGTATACCTCTTGAGAAATACTACGTACAAAAAAAAAAAAATACGTTGAGTGAATGCAGAACTATTAGCCAGCAATGATGAATTATCATTCTTTTTCGCGATAAAATCATTCAACATATTTAAGGGTCCTTTAGGTGGTAATCCCTTTGCAAGACCGTTTATGCTCAATACACTTAACATGGAAATGGACACTTCATTTCAGGTTAAGTGGCCAATACTTGTATCTGCGTCTAAACAACAAAATATTTGCAAATGCGTCCCATATCCTGGATTTGAATGCTTGTGTGCAGGACCTCACAGTACTACTGTACCTACAGCTCAAGAAATCCTATACCAGACTCTTGAATCCTTAACTAAGTTGTCAGTTTGTCAACCATAATGAGATTGAGCGTCACAGGAGCCTAAGAGAAGATGGTTGAGAGGTTATTCAGATAGGAGGAAGTTTATATTACTGGCCTGAGAATAGAAGTAAACAACTCTGCTAGTTGAGCTGGTTGCAATTTATGCTCTTCTCAGGACTGTTGTGAAGCAACATTCGTTTGGCGAATCTCGATACAGTTTTCAGTATGACCATCCACACAAGGGTAAATGATACATAAATCCAACCACCTTATTTCACCAAAGGCAAGAGTTTAGTCATCTGGGCTATATTGTTGTTAGGTACACCTTTTGATTTATGATATACAAAAACTTCTCAATAAAATCGAAGTATTCAAAACCCTACAAAGTGAAACAGTTTAAAAATATTTGAGGTCGTAACTTGATTCAAATAAATGAGCCGTTCACTGGTTCATGCCTCATGTATAGTGTATACAACTTCCTGCTGGATGACTGATCAACACCAAATAGATTTATTTCATAGGCACCCAGAAGATTGAAACATGCAATAAGCTTTCAGTCACTAATCTTGCTTGAAAGATGTATTTTATACCACAACAAATACCATCAGCCAAATTTACACTAGTACGGAACTGAAGATCAGGCTTTCAGGACACAAGTACCTCTACGATGTCGGGTAAACCACATAGATCAAAAGAAATTGAAATGTCAGCAATGCAAACAGAGTAAAAAGAACAGAGATTCAAACCTCTTTTGCTTGAATAAGCTTTGTTTTTTGTGTAGGAGGGGCCAACACCTTTTTAATCAGTGTTTCAGCAACCTGAAACAAGAGAATGTGAATATCAACATCTCATACAATGACTTCTAAGTTTTTCTACTGTACTTATTATTAATTTACACAAGAGAACCATAATATAGACCACCACCACTTACTTCTCCTGTGCCTCAACTCAAGGGATCCGACCTAAGACGGGGAAAGGGGGTTTGGACGTACGTGGTCTTATCCCAATGCTAGAAAATTCTAAGAGGCTGTTTTCTGCTAACCCTTGTGATAATTGTGGTGAGAATTGCATTGTTCGACTGCTAATCACAGTACGAGAAGTGCAAGCAGTCTAATGAGTCTATTCTATTGTTCCAATGCCAAACACTTGGTTATACGAGATAGATAAACAGACATCAGATGATTCTCAAAACTTAACACTACAAGTCAAACCTGATCTGGAGGTCCAAATTCTCGTATGTCCTGCTTGGCAGTTGGAAGGATATTCACACTGACACTTTCTAATGGTTCAATGACATCTTTGAAGACCTTGTCTTGACCCTGAATAGCCACTTCCTAAAAGCAGAATGCAGCAAGGCACGAAAGGCACACACAATAGTGAAAACCATGTTAAATAACATTCACCCATAAGGTAATATCCATGTCAAAGAAGAAATAATCAAACTTATAATACCTGCCAGCCAAATGGATAGAGAAACTCATAACCATCTTTTTTGTCCGAGACAGAGAGGAAGTTCTTCCTAGGTTCTGCAGCAACTGAACCATATCAAGGGTGTGCTCTTAGGATATCTGCCACTATTATGAGATGTTGCACTTCTAGACATTACTTGAGTGCAAAATACAGCACTATAAAATCACAATCCAAAATCTTTTTATCGTAATGCTCTAATAAGAACGAATCAGAAACATAGTCAGCATGCTAAATGTAGCACAAGACATACATTTGTCACTTACATGAGGATGGAGTCTCTGTAAACAATAGTATTCCAGGGAAACAGGTACCAAATGCTAGAAGCTGCCTCTTTGATATTCTATCTGTGAAAAGACAAAAACGTTCCTTTGTTACACCATTGCATAAATGGAATACTTGTGCATTTTAACGATTTCTCCATGATGTAAAACTTGCCACTACATGCACATGTAACAATCGCAAAACTGTTAGTAGTACTTAACATGGTTCCAAATAAATTCCAACCCAGTGAACCGACGTACACCATTCTTATGGATTCACCTCATTTTCCTCTCTGAACCATTCAAAAAAATTCACTACATCTGCGCTTTTGGGTGAACTCTGACTACAAAAGAAAAACATACATCGCCAAAGTCTGTAGGTTCAAGTGTTCATCCATTTGCTCTTATACCCTCTCTAAGCTCTCTTGGTCCATCCACTTGATAAATAAACCTTTCTCACACGCCGCTTTCTTAAACTTGTGCCATTTAGCAATGCAGTAAACCCAAATGAATTGACCAATTCCATAGAATGCAGAATTGAAATGCAAACATGTGTCCCACAATAATACTTTCAATCTTTAATACTCTCCGATTTGTCCAATAACATAATCAATTATACTGATTACCGTAAAAGGGCGAATTCATGGACCCAACAAGACAGAACGAGCACAAATGCACAATCAACACAGTGCTAAAACTAAATTCAGCTCTGAAAAGAAAATCCGGGCGAAGAAAGTCTACTAACCAATAAAAACCTTCTACAATTTGATGATTCCATCTTACTAACTAGCCATTTTCAGAAAAATGAACTTATGGCCTTGAATTCTATCGAAAGATTCAATGGCTGAATCAAGGGGGGTTAGTAGGGGCTCTTGCCCCAGAAAAGGAAAAATATGAAATTTTTTAATTAAAAATTTGATCTTTTTCTTAATTTACCTTACTGCATTACTAGTTCTTCCCCTCCTAACTATAAATTATAGTTCCGCCGTTGCAAAGAACCCAGAAACTCTAGAGGATTCCATAGAACAGATAATTATCTCTTTACAATCTAGCAATTAACAAAAATACAAGTCTACCCAAATTACTTGGTTATTTGATGAAC